>NC_091125.1:119479120-119779120 GCF_040183065.1 Periplaneta americana | reverse complement strand
AGAAGAACAGTGTCTTAAAGATACTTTAACTTAACTAAAGTAATTAAAAATTAAATGGAGATTAATAAAATTAATAAAATTATTAACTAGCCCAGCAACAATATACATTGCAGTTGATTACAGCTTGTTTCGGAGTATCTCCACACTGGCCGCCTAGGTAGCAGCATCAGCGTCGTTCGCACGCAAAACTGCTAGCTGTCAGGTATTATTATAGCAAGGTATTTGATAACATTATATTTAAGGTTATTTTGGCATATGAATGAGAGAGTTTGAAATTGTTTTAGAGACAATTTACATGAATTAGTTACAATTCATCTAAGGGGCCTAAAAAGCCGCTCACTTTCTTAATCATAATCTTTGCCACATATCGATATGTTTTCATTGTTTTATCGCTTCTCTTATGTTTTTCTGTGAAGAACATTGTTACGAATATTTATTTTGTAAATTGCATTGTAATTGTATTTGTAGACGTTGCAAAAGCTATTGCACTAATTGACGATGAACGTAGTTTGCGATACGCTGCTGCTGCTGCTGCTGCCATAGCTGCGCCATACTCAACGGTTAGGGATGCCGTAAAAAGGTTCAGAGAAACAGTTACTCTATGGTCCGTCCCAGGCTTCTGTAGAGTAACTTCTCGCATATGGAGGCGGAGTCAATCTGTGCCGGAGAATATTGCGGGCAGCATCAGCTCGAGCCCGCTAAGGGGTAAGATGCTTGTAGTAGAAGGTAGAATAGACTTCAAATAGAAAGTATCCCCTCCTCAAGCGATTGCTCGCTTCGATCAACCAATACCTCCCCACAGAGCAGTCATTGGCCCTAGCCCTCCCACTACCACTGCGCACAGGTTTTGTTTCGTCTTTCTACCCCACAGATTTCTGGGACGGACAATAGGAAGCCTGGATATGGCCGAAAACGCAAAACTACTGTCCGTGACGATCAATTTATACTGCTGCAGATTTTGGGAAATGTCTTACAAAGGCGGTGCAAGTCCGAAATCGGTCCAGAACGCAACGGGGATCAACATAAGTATGTGAACCGTTCGCAGACGTCTTCGGGAAGTAACTAAAGTCATGCCGACCTGCAACAGCTCCAGGCTGTACCATTATAGAGCCCCCATTGAATGCTGTTCCATCGGAGAAAGCGCACGCTGCTCTACAATTCGCCTCCAGACTCTCTCCCTGCCGTCTAGTGATCTCAGAGATAATCGGGACTCGGAGAACAGTACTCTCTCCCATTCCACCATTATCCAAGTTCTCGGGCAAATTGAAGCCAGTGTTCGATGATCTGAGGTCAATGCTGGAGCTGTGCTTAATACAAATCTTAGACTCTCTATTTTCAAACTCTTTTAATTATCACGTCTTGCTTCTTTGAAACATATGCAAAATATATATTTAAAATATTAGATGGATTTTACCGAAATTCGAAATATATATATATATATATATATATATATATATATATATATATATATATATTTAAAATATTAGATGGATTTTACCGAAATTCGAACTACAAACATCGATCAGACAAATTATGTCATGCAAAAACAATTCCTAAAATAAAAACAAACCAGAGCTTCCGTGGTCTAGTCTGACTGCGTGGCTGCCCCAGACAAGGATAAACTAACTCAAGAGCGTTTGAACGTCAGTATATAATCCCGTAACGCCAGAGCGATGGAACACACATCTGACAACCTGACCAACTCTGGCAGTTATTCATGCACAAAATTTCGCTATATAAGATGTAAACAGAAAAATATGCATGCGTTGTTTGTAATTCCATTATCAGTGTTGAAAATATTATTTGTGTACATGCGAGTGTGATTGTTACTGCGATGGATTACTAATAAAATTAATTAGTTATAATAATTAAAATATAACATAATAGAAGAACTATGGCTGAGGAGAAATCTGAAAACTTTTCATCCCTCACATTTTTGACAAGTAACGCCAGTATCGCCATCTATGAGCTGAATCAGAAAGCACTATCCGATGCTAGAGAGTTTATTGCATAGCAACCGTGAACTCTGAACAAGAATTGTAATGTCTCGCATAATTTATTGTTATTCGTGCTTAATGCTTTTATTTTATGGTTTATTAGTTCCATAGAAAGTTTTCTTTTTCAACTTTAGACTTATTAAATATGCGATTGGAACATTTTTTCGGAAATGTCAGCTTATGACCAGACAAAAGTCGACCGTGCCAGACATCATAACTTTCATAGGAAGTGCATTGAAAAGAGTTTTTTTTTTTTTTTTTTTCCACCACCAGCTAATGTGTTAAATCACATAGATCAAAGCAGACTACTGGTTTTTGAGAAGAATCTTTTTAAGGAAAACGGAACAGATCGTCAAGAAAGTGAAGCATTTCTGGATAGCTTAGTAGCACAATATCAAAATTAACATATCATCAGAAAGGTAAAAGCAGGAGTGTAGCCGTAAATGAAATAGTACTAGGGCGCATAGTGATAAGATTGTTATTATTATTATTATTATTATTATTATTATTATTATTATTATTATTATTTGAGGATAATCCGCGAGAAGACGCTCTTCAAAGAACAGCGTGTAAACTGTGTATTTACAACTGCGAATTTGAAGATTTATCATATAATATTTTATATTGTTGAACTAGTTATACACGTGCATTGCGCTGCACTTGTACAAATAAACATCATTGGCTTAAATCTATTTTATTTTCAAATACAACGAACAATTATCTTATTATAAGTTACAAATAGTTTGCTCGTGAATTATTTTCGAAATTGCACTTAAATCTATGAATGTAACTGTTAATATCATGCAATATTTTCTGGAGTTCTTCAACCAATTCTACTTTTAAGCTTGGTGCTATATTGTACGTAGCAGACAATTGGCTAGCGTTTGAAACAAAAAATATATTTCGCCATTTGAGAATTAGTTTGTTCTATGTCCACTAAATCTAATTTTAAAATACACGCATATAAAAGTTTAAACAATTCTGTGGCTTGCAATTTGATAAAAGTTGCATTTTTTTCCAGTGATGAATCAGTACCTCTTGGACGAAACTGTAGAAGAACAGTGTCTTAAAGATACTTTAACTTAACTAAAGTAATTAAAAATTAAATGGAGATAGAACAAACAGGACTATCTTATGCACAGATGTTGAGAATTTGTTTGTACTATCTTCACCTTTTAAATTAAAAAGAGTAATTTCGAGTTATAAATGACATTTATTATTCTTGAAAATCACCAAAAATATAAAATATACTTCTTGTCACATATTCAGTTTGTTTGCATTCCCATAACAGATTTATAATAATCGGAATCAATAGGAAGCATGTACTTAAACATAGCAATGGTGTCTTTTTTCTTTCCTTCAGAAATATTCACTGTTCCTGAAATTCTCTTTGATGTAGGTATTTTTATGTTTGTTTTGTGTGGCACTAATTCTGTTCCTTCCGGCTAGAAGCTGTTTTTATAATAGACATTGTGGAATAATCTTCTGAGTCTTGCAATCTATAAAGAAAGGCCTATCAGGAGTAATGTAGTAATTTCTGACATGAGAGAAGGGAAGTATTGCACAGTTATAGGTATTTGCATCAGTTTGGAAATCATAAAAATCATCACGTTTTATGTGAATAATTTTCATTGGAGTTTTTGAGATTTCAGCAAGACTACTGAGCTAACTAAGTGGGCTGAACACTTCAGTGTGTTTGAGAAATTTTTATATTTTACTATGTATGGCATCAACTTTCTGTATATTACTACGTCCGGGCTCTGAATATTTCTGGAAAATCAATTCAATGGCTGGGTTTTTCTGAAGAAAATATTTCAAGGCTGCAGTCATAACTCTGTTCCTATTTTGCGAGACACAGAAAATCAGACCACATTAATGTTACTTTTAATTTACATACAGGTTTGTGTTGTCTAACTTTAACAGATAGAGTTACTGGCATCCCACTAATAGGCTTTAACTGATTGGCACATTCATAAAAAAAGAAGGCCTTTCGGAGAGTTAGAGGTGATTGGTTATTAAACAGGAACACAAAGTAAAATATTTTTTTACGATCTCGTTAAAATCAAGCCAGATAATGAGCCCAGTTGGGTTTCGAACTAGACGAGTACATTTACTCCTGCTTGCCTCCCCTTTCTTCGAAACCAGTAAGCAGCGTCACTCCCTCTTGGAGGGATATTTTATGAGACGTTTTATCGTTAGATGGCAGGGGCGTACCATGCGGCACAACATGTTGTAGGGCTATATTATATCACATGCTACAGTTGGTTACGTTCTCCCGTTTGTTGATTTTCTGTGCGTGTCAAAATTATATTTATATTATTTTGTATACTCTAGTATAATTTAATTTTATTCAGTATTTTCTTACGTCATAATTTAATTTAATTTATAATAAATAATAGTGTAAGTTTGTCTTAATAAGTACTGAGCGATTCCCCTCAAGAGATGGATGGGAAAATCTGCAGTATGCAGAATATAATGTAGATAAGTTTATGAATCTAAACGAGAACTTTAAGAACGAGGTGCACGAATAAAAAAAAATAATAACTTTGTCGAGAGTGAATATTGCCTCTTTAATCAATTCATTAATAAATACTGTAGGCCTACGTATTTTATCCACGAGTGGAATATTTGGCACGCGAAGCACAGCCGAGTGATTTAAGCGAAGGTGTATTCACTTATGCCAAAAAATATTTTTTTCCAACGCCGACAAAGAAACCAAATATTCTTCGAATTATTAGTTCAAATTTTAATTGCTAATTATTTTTAGAATAATTTTTTATGATCGAATATTAGTTTTTTACTTTTTTACTGGTTTGACTAAATTTATAACTGGGTGAGACGTCGATTTTAATACATCCAATTTCCATAGAGGGAAAAAATCATCTTCCCTAATGGGATTTGAACTCAGAATCTTTTAATTACTAGCAGCATATGTATTCATTTGTATTACAATAGGCCTATTAAAGTATATTTTATTTCCTAAGTAAAATGTGTACTTTTCCTACTATGTTATAATTTCTTCAATGCTATTTATATTCCTAGATTGTTACATATTTGGTGATTTAGAAGACGTAATAATTAGTGTTGAAAGTCATTTGATATTTTGAGGACAAAGTCCGAG
Organism: Periplaneta americana; assembly: GCF_040183065.1. Taxonomy (NCBI): domain Eukaryota; kingdom Metazoa; phylum Arthropoda; class Insecta; order Blattodea; family Blattidae; genus Periplaneta; species Periplaneta americana. The sequence goes on along the minus strand of NC_091125.1, from coordinate 119,774,002 downwards.
TCGGCCTCGGTTGGCTTGATACCTGGCGAGATGCTTGGTACTGTCTCACCTGTAGCGAGGAGATGCTCGTATGGGAACGTCGCGGATGTGCACCGGTCGGAAGGAGCCGAGGACACGTTTCCCAGGCAGGAAACAAGCCGGCCACAAGACTTTTCCCATCCTCAGGATCAGCCCACCACAGGTGCTGAGGGAGCGTTACTTTGAAAGAACTGGTACCTGACCAGAACACTACCTGTGTTAGCAAGTAGCACTTTACCTTCAAAGGGTGAGAGGGGAGGAAAGGAAGTAGAGCGAATTTTCTTTCTTTATCCTCTCATCAATAATCATTTTGTCTCTTTAAAACCGTTATTTAGTATGAGAAGTTTTTCTGCAATATTTCGTGTTTAGAATTCTTTTTTCCCACATTTCCAGAAAGTCTGGAGTTTATTATATAACGCAAAACTGGTTCACTTCTCTTATTCACACAAGCTAGCTTGGGCATTGATGTAGGTTGAAGAGTCTGGACCCAGATCCCCTTAAATCAGAGGTCAGGAACGGATCACGCTACAGAGAACAGAGAGCGAGTCCTGCAGAGAGCGGTTTTAATGACAAAAAACTGAAACATCATGATATCATGACCGATACAGATGATACGACTGTAAATGGATCCAGGAGCCGGTATATCGAGGTTGAGAAAATATTTTACGTGTATTCATAAGGACACGACACTTTTTATGCATAACGTTATCCGTTAGCCAAAAGACATAATCCGCTTTCCACTCCGGACATCTAAGCTCAAATCAGTGACACCAAGGGACTATTCTACCGAGGTTTGGAGTAAAGACTATCCATCTATCTACCTATCCGTCTGTTTTATAATCTACCTGCTTACACACTTAACCATATATCCACCTCCTATACATTTACTACTATATTCCTATCCTGTTTCCTTATTCCTTCCACTTTCCTTCCTTTTGCATTTTTTTTACTTACTTCAACAATTATTTCAGTTTCCTTATTTTTTCTATATTTCTATATTTATTTATTTATTTATTTAGTTTTTTCTTATATTATTCTATCCTGTTTCGGATGATTCTATTGATATTCCTTATTTTTAAGTCATACTCAATTTTCAGATCTAAATAGGCCTATAATCATGGGAACTTCCAACTTCCTACAATTTTAAAATCGTGTCTCTTCTTTGTTCTATTTAACTTCATTTGATTCTGTCATGCATAGTATATTGCAACTTGGAAATTCTTTATAATTGAGGGGTTCACAACCAGAGTGGACCAAGTCCTTCTGGAATAATTTTGAGAAATTGAGTCTTAAAGTTCCTGGCTCATGCTTAGCAACCTTCACCTTCCATAGGAAATGCTGCTCTCTGTGGAGTAACAAATGAGGTATGGACTTGGTTTGTTATGGCAATGAATAAATCTAAGTTTTCATCATCTGAGATTGTATTAATCCACAAACTGACCACTGATGGACTTGGTCCACTCTGGTTGTGAGCCCCTCAATTATCTATAATTAAAATTATTTTTTCTGTCTCTTCTTCCACTCATTCAATCATTTATTTATTCACCTCTGTCTCTCACTACTTACATATCCATCCATCCATCCATCCATCCATCCATCCATCCATCCATCCATCCATGTCTATCTACAGTCTACAGATTTACACCCCTACCAAAATTTTAAGGACATCCCTCCATAAGTGATGTTTCACTCCTGTCGTTATACTGATGTGAAACTTCCTGGGTTTATTCAGGAATCAAATACCTCAGATTTACACCCCTACCAAAATTTTAAGGACATCCCTCCATAAGTGATGTTTCACTCCTGTCGTTATACTGATGTGAAACTTCCTGGGTTTATTCAGGAATCAAATACCTCAGATTTACACCCCTACCAAAATTTTAAGGACATCCCTCCATAAGTGATGTTTCACTCCTGTCGTTATACTGATGTGAAACTTCCTGGGTTTATTCAGGAATCAAATACCTGTAAAAAGTGAAGATTTTACTGCAAACCCAATCTATCTTCCAAACTGTGGATTATATAACAATATGTCTGATATGAAACTTATTAAAAGATTACATATTTTGTAGAAAACGAATAATTAGATCAATTAATTTTGAAATAGAGTTAGATACTATATTATCTCCAGTCATTCTTCCAATTCCAATAAATAATCTACTACTTCACGTCGACACACTCACCTACTGTATTTTCATTTTGTTTATGGAAGAAATCCAACCTTTCCACACTTGTAGCAAACTCCACAGCTGATTACCATAAATGGAGGGAATAAGCTGATTGACCAGTGTTACCAACTCCCAATGTTATGATGTAAATATCAGTGGCGGAACCGGGTCCACTTTCCGCGTATTTCAAGCTCAAGAGAATTTTAGAAAATGGTAATTTTTCCTAAAGGAAAAAAAAAATCTGAATTACAATGTCTGCAGGAACTGTCACAATTTTTTTAAAACAAAAAGCAATAATTGCACAAGAAGTCTTTCAGATATGTCTAACTCTACCCAAAAATTCACTGATCTAAGTCAACCCATTCTGGAGTAATTAATTTTTTTCCTACAAAATATTTAATTTTTCAATAAGTTTCATAACAGAAAAGTTGGGTTTGCAGTAAAAACTTCACTTTTCGCAGACATTTTGTTCCCGTATAAACATCAGGGGGGTTTCACATAAGTACGAGGGAGAGTAAAAAATTAACCTTAATAATTGTTTTATTAATTGAATATGTACAATAAGGCTACAAACACTTCATCACTATTAACATAGTAAAACAGGAACACTTGCATTGAACGTAGCGGAGACTATGTTGAAAAGTGATGAAGTGTTTGTAGTCTTATTGTACATATTCAATTAATAAAACAATTATTAAGGTTACTTTTTGACTCTACCTACTATTCTTCCATCTTGTTACATTCTTCTATCCCAATCTTTTTTTTTTTTTTTTTGCTTTCCTTCCATAATCTTTCTGTTTTCCTTATTTTATTCTATATTTCTCCCTTTATTGCGTTCTTTTGTCTTATTTTCAGCTTCTTCTTCTTCTGTCCTGTTTTCCTTCTATACCTCTTCTTTTTCTTTCCATTATTCTTACTTTCTTACATTCTGTTTTATATCAAACATTATTTATCCTTTCTTCAAATCTTCTTCCATTTTTATAGTCTTTTACTTTTGTTATCCTTTCTTCCTTCTATCCTCCTTTCTTCCATAGACCTATTTCTTCCTTCTTCCATTCATATTATTCTCTTTTCTACCTCCTCTTTTTGACATATAATGCCTATATTACATCTAAACTAAGAGAGAAAAATGGAAGCAATGTGTGGAACGGAAATTACACTGACGTTGCCATGAAAAAGCTTACGCCATATCCGATAAACTCAACAATATGGACGAGTCCGACTGCATATACGTAGATATAAACCTACTTCTAAATAGTGTATTCTGTTTCAATGCTTTATTATTATTATTATTATTATTATTATTATTATTATTTTTTTTTTTTTTTTTTTTTTCGGGAATGAATTATTCTTAGCTCAATATCATTCCGTTCATTAGACACAAGAAAATAATTCCTGTACAGACGTTACACGCAATAATAGGGATTTCCTCAAATCCCCTATCTCTTTCTTCTTTAATGTTTTTGTACCCTCTCACAGTTTATTATGTCCTTTGCAGTATGTATTTCCTTTTCCTTTTTTCTCTTTTATCTTATTTTTAAGATGTATTTCTGCGAAACAGGCGTAAAAACACAGGAAGAGTCAAATATTGTGCAGTTCATGTGATTCATTCACTCATAGTGTTCTGCCCAAGATAGGTCTTTCACTGCAAACACAGCATTCTCTAGTCTTTCCTATTTTCTGCCTTCCTTTTACATAGTTTCCCTATATGATCCATATATCTAAATGTCGTCTATTATTTGATATCTTCTTCTGCCACGAACTCTTCTCCCGTTCACCGTTCCTTCCAGTGCATTCTTCAGTAGGCAGTTTAATCTCAGCCATTGACTTCTGTGATTATGGAAGTGTTTATCCGGAACTTCAGTTTCCTTTGCCAACCTTCATTCATGATAGGACTGATCTTATCTTCAAAGTTATCATCATAATAATATCATCATTATCATCACCACAACTATCATCATCGTCTCCATAACATTGGATTAAAAATAATAGTCCTCACTGCTAATGACTTAGAATAAATTCAACGATTGATTGTTTCCAATAACAATTCACGGCTTGGTGCACGTGACAGAAGATGTCTAGTCAAATCAGTGCTGATGATCTCAGATCCTATTTCTCTTATCCGGGTCCGCTTTTTGCTTGCAAGAGACAGTGGACTTGTTTATAACAGACTGCTTGGCAGCTGGACTTGCCCCATCCCCTGTCGGCGAAAGACTTGCACTCTATCGGAATCTGAATGAAGTCTGGAGGGCGAGGGAGGCCTGCGCCGCGGAGGAGTCTGAGAGACGGTCAATTCCCACAGACGACAATACGGGGTGTTATGAGTCGCCCCGGAACAGGTACAGGAGTCAGTGCGTGTGGGAAAACTGTTCCAGCTTCAGACGATTGATCGTACTGATGATTCCCACAACTAGAGGTCGGGTTCTATAACTTCACGTAAGTTTTCAGTGTGAAACAGGAAAACAAGTGCTTCGATCATATCTATCAACTGGCATGGCAAAGGTCTGACTGTACTGTTGCTGTTGTTATTATTTAGTCAACTGTACTAAGACAGGTTTGAACCTCTTAAATAACACCAATAAGACATCACTCATGAGGTAACTAGGCCAGGAGATAATGGAGTAGGGTGACCAGTTCCTTTCCCTCTCCTTGCATACATCCCCGATTAGCTACATGTTACACTAATCAGACTTCAGATGTATACAAATTGTTCTTCCTCTGACACATATCGTCAAGTATGTACTGCCTTATAATAGAGGATTGTACTGTATTCTGAGTTTATTAGAAGCAAGTCCATAAAAATCCTATTAGGCCTAGCCCTTGAGGAATACGAATAATGTTAGCAGTGAACAGTGTCACTTTTATATTATTATTATTATTATTATTATTATTATTATTATTATTGTTATTATTATTATTATTATTATTATTATTGACTGGGGCGAGCGGTGGCGTCGCAGATCTCTCCAAGAAGTGTAAATCCACTATAAAATACAGCAGCCCACATTTCTTTTTGTGTCTCATGAACTATCAAAGCAATCTATTTGAAATTTATTAGATAGATAAAGAAAACTTTGATGAACATGTTTAATAAAATATTTTATGTTCGACCATGCCGAAATGTAGTAATTATACACCTGGTAGCAGTCCTTTAATGCATGTCATTAAAGTACACCTATTCATTAAAGTTCAGGTTTTCGATTATTCTCGGATATGCAATCGAAAGACAACGAGGGAAACGTCACGGAGGCTGGAAATCCAATACTGTCGCAGAAGGTTATGTTCTGTTACTATAATAATTAGCGTTAAATGTAAATAATATTCAAATAAATTCAAATTGTCATCTCGTTTTTTAATTTTAAATCTATTTCCACGTTATATCAAAATTAGTTCATTTTATTCTCTACATTACATCACGGTCAATGACATTATTGTTCCTCGGAAAAAATCAATACTTTCGCGTCTGCGCACATATCACAATTTACGAGCTATGCACAGGGTCACTTCCGATCTCCAGTCAGATACGAATAAAATGAATACTCCTGAATAATTTCAAGTTAGATACATGGTCGAGTATAAAAAGTCGTATGAAACTTGCCTATAATGGTAATTAAGACGCTCGTATGAAAATTATGAAACTCGCTTGCGCTCGTTTCATAAACAAACATACTCGCGTCTTAATTACTACCATTACAGGCTCGTTGCATAATGTACTATTAGAAATAAACATTGCAGAAAATAAACTGAAAACAACGAGATATCAATGTTGTCTCAGAAACTAGTGCAGTGATGGGAATGAAAATATTTTGACATAGAATAAAGACATAATTTAATTTTGGGAACTAGAATCATTTTTCTATGTTGTTTGGAAATTGCATATGATCTTTTTTTGGAAATTTGAAAAATTAATGTAATTTTCTTCATATTTTGCAGTGATTATTGGTATGGACTTCTATGAAATAATTAAAATATTTAAATAATAATGTTTTAGACAGGCCTACTTGTTAATTTTAACAATTTTTAATTTAACTTTTAACTTTAAATATGATTATAAGCTTCATTATCACGATTTTGTATAACTTTAAATAATGTTAGTTCACAGAATTCAGAATGATTGAATAATGTGTGCAAAGTTTGATGCAGATTGGTCCAACCAATCCTAAGAAAAATTGGAATTTATTTTATTTATTCATTTATTTGTTTATTTATTTATTTATTTATTTATTTATTTATTTATTTATTTATTTATTTATTTATTTATTTCATCATTCTGTGTACACATCATGACGGATTAGATGTGTCCCAGTTCTTAATTCGCCATCACCTCTATACAATTGAGGGGCTTAGAACAAAAAGCAGGTAAGTGACATTATTAAAAAAATGAGGTAAGTGCGTGTTGTGATAGCTCAAAAAGATGTTTCTTTGGGATAAAATCAGGTAAGTGATCACACTGTGCAGTGCTGCTATATGGGCATCATTTCACCAAACTAGTGTATAATATTTCATTGCATGTAGAACTTTAACTGTAATTTCCTCAAAACTAGGTTTCCGTCACTTACCTGCTTTTTGTTCTAAGCCCCTCAATTATTACAAACAATAAATATCCTAATAATAATAATAATAATAATAATAATAATAATAATAATAATAATAATAATAATACATACGGAAACCTACAAGTATACGACTATACTAAATATAGGCCTATGTTTACTTTTTATTATTATTGCTATTATTCAGAATACAGTACAATAGGTTATATTACTAATACATCTCGTTTGCTAATCGATTATTCTTTATTTTTCTAACTAATTTATATAATTCACTATCAGCATATAATAATAATAATAATAATAATAATAATAATAATAATAATAATAATAATAATAATAACACTATCGAGGAAAATTGAAATTTAGTTTGAAAAATTAAGTTTACGGGAAATTCAGAAACATTAACTTACATTGTCCACTTTTGAAACTAAGATTGACTTTTGTCCGTTTTTAAATAAACAGAGATGGACGTGTCCATTTTTGAAACACAAAACTCAGAATCAGGATAATGATGCGAAAATCCTATTCTACTAAAACAATTTCAAGATTGAAAAAAAAAAAAGTCTGAAAGAGGGCGTAGAATTTAAATACACATATCTCACACCTATGATTTAAAACTCTCTTAGAGGCTTCAAATATAATTTTTTACAATAAATCATACATCAAATTAATCCTAGAGAAATGTAGACTTTTTTAGGCCTAAAAATTCATTTTTGACCATTTTACACTTCCTGGTTACCTGAACGCATATCTCTGTAAAATCGGAAGGTCCGGGTACCCAATGGGGTCGTGGATATTTTTCACTAATCTAATCCTTCCGATCGTACTATAGCCCTGGGTTTTACTCAGCCTCCTAACATAAACGTGTACAGGTACATTTCCTTGGAGTTAAAGGCTGAGAGCACGTAGGACTGACATCCCTACTGCCACTAATGCCGATTGTTATTAAAGGTGGGAGCCTTAACCCCCCGCCACCCTCTGGGTCGATTTGGCCAGTAATGGGGTTGATTTTACCTTTTAAGTCTACCTATTATGGATTACGGCGCCTTAGATCTCCTTAAATCCCAATTTACAGTAGCACTTCCTTGCATAAAACCTGTTTCAGTAGCCTAGCTTCTTTCATTGTGGTAAGCGTTTCAACCATTTTTTTTCTATCGTCTTTTTAACGAGTTGTTATTTTTAGTCCTTATCTCCTTCACTTTCTCCCTCCCTCTTCATTCTTTTCTCTTTCGCCTTCTGTTTTTGTGCTTCTTCTTCTAATATATCTTGGGTTTCAATCCTGCAATATTATTCATTGCTACTTAATCATTTCTTCGATTTTCATACATAGCCTATGTTTACAGTCAAGCGAATTTACTACAAATCGTGTTTGTGTAATCTTACTTACTTACTGGCTTTTAAGGAACCCGGAGGTTCATTGCCACCCTCACATAAGCTCCCATTGGTCCCTATCCTGAGCAAGATTAATCCATTCTCTATCATCATATCCCACCTCCCTCAAATCCATTTTAATATTATCCTCCCACCTACGTCTCGGCCTCCCCAAAGGTCTTTTTCCCTCCGGCCTCCCAACTAACACTCTATATGCATTTCTGGATTCGCCCCTACGTGCTACATGTCCTGCCCATCTCAAATGTCTGGATTTTATGTTCCTAATTATGTCAGGTGAAGAATACAATGCGTGCAGCTCTGCGTTGTGTAACTTTCTCCATTCTCCTGTAACTTCATCCCTCTTAGCCCCAGATATTTTCCTAAGCACCTTATTCTCAAACACCCTTAATCTCTGTTCCTCTCTCAAAGTGAGAGTCCAAGTTTCACAACCATACAGAACAACCGGTAATATAACTGTTTTATAAATTTTAACTTTCAGATTTTTTGACAGAAGACTAGATGACAAAAGCTTCTCAACCGAATAATAACACGCATTTCCCATATTTATTCTGCGTTTAATTTCCTTCCAAGTGTCATTTATATTTGTTTCTGTTGCTCCAAGATATTTGAATTTTTCCACCTCTTCGAAAGATAAATCTCCAATTTTTATAGTTCCATTTCGTACAATATTCTGGTCACGAGACATAATCATATACTTAGTCTTTTCGGGATTTAGTTTGTGTAATCTAATGTTTTCAATTTTTGTTTGTTAATTTTGTTATGCATTTGTCTTTATTAAGTTCAATTACTTTCTGTCACGTATTCAAAATCATTTTCTTCCTGTCCTTTCTTTTTGTTTTATTATCTTTCTTCTGCTGAAAAGGGAATTTTACCTTCCTCGTTATGAATCCTCTTAATTATTACAATCACTTTCTCCTCCCGCTCTTATTTTTTCTCACCCATTTTCTCCTTCAGTTAAGCCTTAGATTCAGACCTGTAGCACGTCCTATTCTCCTTTTAATATTTTCTTTTACTATTCATACATTGTACAAAGTCCCCTGCTTATAAGTCGCTGTTTGTTGCTGCTGTCGAGAGAAGAAGTAGACTATCGTATGTCGGTTTACGGACGATATGATACTCGGCGCATTATACATCACGAATACATGACAACATAAACTTCAGACGTGTTGGACGTCGTCTGTCTCTGTAGTTATGCAATATAGGCCTAGTACAGTACAGTGTAGTTTTCAGCAATTTAGAACACTGTAGGGGAGAGTCGGATAGTATCGGACATCGGGTAATATGGGACAGTGCGTATGGTAGTACCTGAATGACATGGTTACGTTTCTTTATGCGACATCACAGAAACGTAACCATGTCAATCAGGTACTATCATCGTGTGGTAGATGAAAGAAACTCACTGTCCGATATTACCCGATGTCCGATACTACCCGACTCTCCCCTATATTCATTTACGCTGTTATGAGGACGAAATCTATAGAAAGTGTATAAGGAAGTTCGAAAAGAAGAAAAACTCATTCAATACATTGAGATCTGTTTTTTTTTTTTTTTTTTTCATTTTTCATTTATATTTTTTCAATTGTATATGCATTAGTACCTTGCATTTATATCTGTTTTTATCTCTTTTTTCATGTTATCTTCAATTTTATGTTCTAAGCAAATATTTGTAATGTCTATTATAATTGGGGCTTTGCCTTTGTTATAGACATAAATAAATAAAGATAAGTGTTCGGTGATAACATAATTATCAGAGCATTGTGGCCTGCAAGATCGCCTGATTTAAATCCGTACGATTTTTAACTGTGAGGATGAGGAACACTGAAGAGGAAACTGTACCTACACTGGCTGAATTCCAAAGAGTGTTCTAAAACTTATTCAATAAGTGTCAAAACTTCATTAACGGTATTGAAATATAGAAAAATACGACTGTTTGTAAGTTCATTCACAAATATTGTGTATCATAACCAACAAAAACTAACCCATCAACAGAAACAAGCAAGCCAACCATTCAACCAAGGAACAAAAATTCATAATTAGAATATTAAAATAAAATCAGCAAAATGAAGCATTTTCATCCCATAGCATATGCTGAGAATCGGACTTCAATTTATTTTAGAGATGTCACCCAAAGTTCCTAATTTTGTATGATTAGAATAACTTAAGTCTACAATTCCGTATTGTCTTGAAAAATACCACCTCAAAAGGATTCATATCTACGGCATGTTAGTTAAAGCTAGAGGCACAGTACCGAAACACCTGGTCAAGATTTGGATGGAAACTTTTCCAAGTAGACCTTCAGAACCTGAAAACTATAGCTCTGTTAGCCTTAAAGAGGTCGCTCAAAATTTATCACAATCTCTGCAATAAAATTTTATTTATTTTTTTTATTATGGTTTTGAGAACTTTTTTCAATTGTCGAATATTTAAGTTAGTTTATTTGTAAATGTAGTTTAATATTTTAAATATAAATTAATTAGTATTATTACTTCTCATTTTAACTGAAATTTGTAGAATATGTACAGTATGTGTACGGAACTGTATTCCCTGTTATTTTGAACTATGCCTTTGTAGGCAGACTACGTACAATGGTAGGAAGTATTCAATAAATTAATTCATTTTTAATAATATAATAGATCTAATAATTTACCTGGCAGAATTAAGGCTTTAAGGCCTTCCTTTCACTCAACGAGATCTCCCGTAATACAAATGCATGAGAATAACTGAAATATGGAATATCATGTCAGTGCTTCAAGATCATTACCGTCCATTTGGCTGTTGTATTGTTTACTTCGGCAAATATTTGGCACTACTGAATTTAATTAGACACAGAGACATGAGTAGTTGTAGAAAAAACGTCTTCACTTCTATATTTCGGCAATTTTATCGGTGGTCACACCAACGTAAGAAACTTCGTGTATATTATATTACACTGTATAAATGTCGTTTAATACTGCCTGCAATAGCATCTGTATTCACGAACGCGACAATACAAGTTGGTATAGCTAAATTCTACTCATTCTTTATGCTCGTAGTAAGCTCCGAAAGAAAACTTACTTCTCATCAAAGTATAGGCCTGCTGGTTTCATATTTCTGAAATGCAAAATTTGGTCGATGGTGCCATTTGGCCATTTATGCAGTACGGGCAAATAAAAGTATTAATACTGATGATAAGATGATTGATGAGATGATAGAGTGTAATTTTTATTTTGACGAGAAATAGATTTTGTCTTGTACTTTCTCATTCAGAGAAAGAAGTCTTGTAAGTGAGGGATAAATGAATAAATAAATGAATGAATGAATGAATGAATGAATGAATGAATGAATGAATGAATGAATGAATGAATGAATGAATGAATGAACGAATGAACGAATGAACGAAGGAACGAACGAACAAACAAACAAACAAACAAACAAACAAACAAACAAACAAACAAACAAACAAACAAACAAACAAACAAACAAACAAACAAACAAACAAACAAACAAACAAACAAACAAACAAACAAATAAATAAATAAATAAATAAATAAATAAATAAATAAATAAATAAATGAATATTCTTATTTACTTACTTACAAATGGCTTTTATAGAACCCGGAGGTTCATTGCCGCCCTCTCATAAGCCCGCCATCGGTCCATATCCTAAGCAAGATTAATCCTATCATATCTCACCTCCCTCAACTCCATTTTTATATTATCCTCTCACTTACGTCTCTGCCTCTCCAAAGGTCTCTTTTCCTTCGGCCTCCCAACTAACACTCTATATGCATTTCTAGATTCACCCACACGTGCTACATGAACTAAATAAGTTAATTAATTAACACATAAATAATAAATAAACAAATAAATATCAATTTCCTCTCGCGGAAGTGAAGAAACTAAAAAGACAAAATAAAGGGAGAATGTTTTAAAATTAAAAATAAATCACGCCTTGGAAACAGAAACATGGACCACGAAGTTGGTGCTCCATTTCTAGTTCATTTGTCCTGTTTGTCACAATAGTAAGGAATTAGACTGGAAACTCTTTGTGCTCAGAGGTGGAATAGAGCTTCTAGAATCTTTCGTCCTTAAGTCTGTTCCAATTTATTTTGTAAGCCTCAAATGAGACCTCAGCTTCCCACCACTGGTTTTGTGCTACAGGTGACGGAGGTGTTTTTCTCAGTTTTCCCACAGTCCCAGCCACCCTGAGAGAGTAACCCCGTTCTAGAGACGGGACCCTTCACCTTACAAAAAGCTACTAGCACATCTTTGCGTCCAGTGTGTGAGAACACCTTGTTTTTACGTGCACTCCTTTTTTTCCCCACCTCTCCCATCCCTCTCTCTCATTGTGTGCTTGTTGTCCTGTTTCATCTTAACCTTCTTTGCCACTGAAAGATGAAGTTTTGTGAACCATTTTCTCATCTCTAAAGTCCCATTATACTATTACGAAACTTTCTACTATGAAATCTTTCTTGTCCGTCGGTTTCTACACTGCCAGTCAAAAATGTTTGTAAACAAGGGTTAACACTGTGATACGAGTGATCGCGCAATGCAAATTCAATTTTTTGGAGAAAAAGAAGTATGGCACTAGGAATTTTTCTATTGTTATTCTAAAAGGCAGATGAAGATAAGTAGTAACTTTTTTCTCGGAATGGAAGATGGTTCTCTGGACTTGCATCTACATGTGAAAATTACAGTACTTCAAGAATAAATGTCCCAAATGGAATGGAAAAGCAGTAAGATGAAATAACGCTGTAATCAGTCCTTTAATTGCTTGTTTAGTGAACTTTGGAGAAGTTTTACGTCCTTCCACCCCTTAGGCTACATCTTCTAATCGTTTTACTGGAACATCTCATCATATTGGATGGAGAGGTGTTAGGACAGTTACGAAGGATGATCGAGGAAGAACATTCTCGGATAAGAATATCCGGCCCTAGGATCGAAACCCGGACCTCCCAAGTACAAGGGAGAGTGACACTATTACGCCACCGTGTTCAATATAATAATAATAATAATAATAATAATAATAATAATAATAATAATAATAATAATACAGACAAGCAGTTGGATTGCCAGAAATATTTTTTTTCGGTTTCTAAGTAGCTGTAAATTGTACTAAGCAAAAATCTGGAAATTATATATTTTTCTTATCACAAAAAATAATACTTATTTTACTGAAAATAATAATAATAATAATAATAATAATAATAATAATAATAATAATAATAATAATAATAATAATAATAATAATAATAATAACAATAATATACATTATTTCATATTTAAGCAGGTTTATCGGAGCATGTGAAGTTCGGAAGCTGTTTTCAGAGGTTTAAATATCAGAGGCTGACATCAGTGTGTAGCCCATATCAAACTTTCAGAATGTAATAGATATAGTTTGTCTGTCCTCTGTCAGAATTATTTTACAAAGGATGTTAGTTCAAAGACTTCCCATATCTTTTAAGTTTTTTATCCTCGACCATGCCGAAATGTAGTAATTATACACCTGGTAGCAGTCCTTTAATGCATGTCATTAAAGTACACCTATTCATTAAAGTTCAGGTTTTCGATTATTCTCGATATGCAATCGAAAGACAACTACCAAAACTTCACGCAGGCTGGAAATCCAATACTGTCGCAGAAGGTTATGTTCTGTTATTATAATAATTAGCGTTAATTGTAAATAATATTCAAATAAATTCAATTTGTCATCTCGTTTTTCAATGTCGAATTCAATTTCAAGGTTATATCAAGTTTAACGTTTACCTTACTAGATTATATCAAGGTCATCGAAATTCGTTGCCCGGAAAAAATCAATACTTTCGCGTCTGCGCACGTCTCACAATTTACGAGATTGCACAAGGTCAGTTCGCTCCCCAGTCACATAACCATAACATGAATACTTTCAAATTTCAAATTAGAAATAGGTTTTGCATAAAAAGTCGTATGAAACTTGCCTGTAATGGTAATTAAGACGCTCGTATGAAAATTACGAAACTCGCTTGCGCTCGTTTCATAAACATCCTCGCGTCTTAATTACTATTATTATAGGCTCGTTGCATAATGTACTATTGTAAGATTGTAGGCCTAGATATTTGTATTGGTGTAGGTTAGTATTTGGAGATAGTGTTAAGAAATGTTCCTATAATTAATATTTAAAAAAAAATGGTTTATTTAACGAAGTTTGCAACTGCTGAGGTTACATCAGCGCGACAATGTGCCGGAATTTTGTCTGGCAGAGTTCTTTTACACGCCAGCACACTTAAATGCCATCGACCTGGACCGGGATCGAAAACGCAACCTCGGGCACAGAAGACCAGCACTCTACCGACTGCGTCACCTAGGCCGACTAGAATTAATATTGTCTGCACTATTCTCATAATGTATTAATTACTAATTATATATATGAATATATTGTACATTTATTTTTACCTGTCTAAAAACAATATGTCATTGTGAAAAGAGTTTCTACGTATCTGTACATTAAATAATAATAATAATAATAATAATAATAATAATAATAATAATAATAATAATAATAATAATAATAAACTTTTAACAACTGAAACTCTTCACTCTTATCCTTACGCTTGAGGTAATTTTGAATCAACACCAATATTCACAAGAAGAATCATACAATGACCACATCGTTTGTATGACTCATGACCACCGCTTACGACAACAATGGTTACATACGCAATCCCTGTCAGTAGTTAAGTCTATATTCTGGATTTAGCATAGAATGCTACAATTTGGCAAACATTAAACGTGCGATTGAAGGATTAACTGTCATTAGGATCCGGATGATTCGATAAGTAAGACTTTTTCTTGCTGAGTTCTCATGCATGTTTGCCTCGCGATGATATCTTAATATGTATTTATGTACCTGAAAAAGGAAAGACGGATCCCAAAGTTGAACTGTAAGACTCAGTTGGCGGAACTGTATTATTTCACGGTCCATTGAGTCTTGTTAACAGTGTAAAGTGCAGATTGATTCTAAGAAAGAATTTAACAAGTAGCTAACGTCGTAACCACAAGGCAAGCCAACAAATTGAGCATGAGGGAATTTGCCACAAGCGCGGGACGTCCGTTCCTTGAAGAGTCACACAATTCCGACGCAATGGGGTTGTTGTAGTCATTCGCGAATGTTCTTCCTCAACCATCGCTTGTAACTAGAGACGGTACATGTTCACAGTCACGATAAACGCGAAATGTGCCCAAATGCTGTCAAAATAAGTAATTATACGTTTAAAAGTATGTTAAGTACAGTAGGCTACATTACTGTAGTATTTTAATGCGTAACAAAATGCGAAATTGAGTGTAAAATGTGAAATGTATATATTTCTGCAAAATAAGAGCGAAATTGCATTTTATGGGTCTTTTCTGTGTTTTTTTTTAAGTAATAATTTATCTAAAGGCCCCGCCACAAACAGATTCTTACTTACTTACTTACTGGCTTTTAAGGAACCCGGAGGTTCATTGCCGCCCTCACATAAGCCCGCCATTGATCCCTATGCTGAGCAAGATTAATCCAGTCTCTACCATCATATCCTACCTCCCTCAAATCTATTTTAATATTATCTTCCCATCTACGTCTCGGCCTCCCCAAAGGTCTTTTTCCCGCCGGCCTCCCAACTAACACTCTATATGTATTTCTGGATTCGCCCATACGTGCTACATATCCTGCCCATCTCAAACGTCTGGATTTAATGTTCCTAATTATGGCAGGTGAAGAATACAATTCGTGCAGCTCTGCGTTGTGTAACTTTCTCCATTCTCTTGTAACTTCATTCCTCTTAGCCCCAAATATTTTCCTAAGAACCTTATTCTCAAACACCCTTAATCTATGTTCCTCTCTCAAAGTGAGAGTCCAAGTTTCACAACCGTACAGAACAACCGGTAATATAACTGTTTTATAAATTCTAACTTTCAGATTTTTTGATACATGACAAAAGCTTCTCAACCGAATAATAACACGCATTTCCCATATTTATTCTGCGTTTAATTTCCTTCCGAGTGTCATTTATATTTGTTACTGTTGCTCCAAGATATTTGAATTTTTCCACCTCTTCGAAGGATAAATCTCCAATTTTTATAGTTCCATTTCGTACAATATTCTGGCCACGAGACATAACCATATACTTAGTCTTTTCAGAATTTACTTCCAAACCGATCGCTTTACTTGCTTCAAGTAGACTTTCCGTGTTTTCCCTAATCGTTTGTGGATTTTCTGCTAACATATTCATGTCATCCGCGTAGACAAGAAGCTGATGTAACCCGCTCAATTCCAAATCCTCTGAGTTATCCTGAATTTTCCTAATGGCATATTCTAGAGCGAAGTTAAAAAGTAGAGGTGACAATGCATCTCCCTGCTTTAGCCCGCAGTGAATTGGAAACGCATCAGATAGAAACTGGCCTATACGGACTCAGCTTCTTACATTTTTTTTTTTTTTCAAATAATTTGGTCACCTCTCTAAGTTAGCTTTTACAGTACGAATAGCAGAGGGATTTGATCTACCTGATATCCTCTTTGTTGTTATCTGTACCGTTATCTCCAATTTTCAACTAATCTCTCTGTTGCTGTTGGTGGACTAATGTGCGATCTCTTTAGGTCCAGTGTTCACTCACAAACAAGTTGTATGTGGTAACGGATGATTTCATTTCTGGGTACAAGTTCAACTTATTTTCTTATTCGTTCATTACTAATGTAGTCCAGTTGTGTACAGGCTATTTCTTTCATCTTTGCGTTTCATTATATAGGATACAGGATTTACTTCCGTAAATCAAAGTAGGTATCGCCATACATTTATAAAATTCTAGCTAAATTGCAATTTTCTAGTTCGTTTACCCGATATTCTTCTAATTCCGCCACATATCATCTGTCAGAGGTCTGCATCGGACGTTTTCGCTCGAGCGCCAAGTAGTTCATAGCATAATCCGATAGATAGCGCACATGCATGATGGGTAAAATTGTCGCAAGCGATAAATCCTCGAACGGTGTATGCCGAGCGTTACACATTCGTTCTTGTTATAGTGATGAACTGTGTAGTAACTAACATCATAGATGTTTATCATTTCAAAACTTTGCAGTGTTTCACTAACCTCTCCATAGTACAACTACAAAACTTGCTTTAAAATGTAATATAAATGTTGTAGATAAATGCTTCCCCCCCCCCCCAACAGGAGTGATTTTGTTCTTACCACATCTGATAGACGTTATTGGATGTAAATATAATTATTATAAACGGAGAACATAATCACGATAATGCAAGAACCGTATCAAGTTTTCTAGAAATAATAATAATCTCTAATAATTATTAGTGTATCAATCTTTGCGTCTGTAATAGTTGTGCAGCATGATTATTCGTTTTATTGTATTTTCTGTGACGTTACCTCTGTACTCATATTGTTATTAATCTACTGTTAGGCTATATCAATAATATTTTGTAAAACGTTTCTACATTGTCGCAGTATATAGGCGGAACACTATGTATGGATCATATATTATATAGTGGTAAATCAAATATTGAATAATTGTTAATTAGCAATAATAACTGTATATCGAAGTTTTTCAAACTATTTTATTTATAACTTCATGTTAGTGTTTTGGTACGTTCCATTAGACTGTTCTATTAAACGTTTGTCATAAACGCAGAAAATAAAGCCTCATTTTTAGTGTGTCAGCAAAACATATATGTATCTTATCTGTCGCCTTTCATACAAGATAAGACATGTCGGTGAGATGACCTTGTACTGTGCTTCTATTTATTACGAGCGTATCACGACCGATCTTATTTCATTCGAGGGTGCGACACTCGACCGAGTTCAAGCGAGCGATTTAACTCCAATGCAGCACTCTGTTATCTGTTATCTCTCTAATTACATTTAAATGTCATCGTAATTACAAGACATATTGCAACCCAGATACTTAAAACGTGATAAAAGCAACTATAAGTAAAGCAAATTATGTATATTAATTATACATATATTCTTATGCATAGCTATTGTGGTGATAATCTATAACGTTCTGGGATTACGATTACTACTACTACTGCTACCACTACTACTAGACTATCAAAGCTATGGATAGGTAAAAATAACGAAAACAGACATTAACATGCTTACTCCTAAGCTTTGGACTTGTAGTCGAAACAGGCAATCGCGTGGAATTAGGAAATGATAAGTTTGGTCATAATTTAAAGACGACGCGAGTGTGATGTTATGAGATTCGACGTAACGTTGTTTCGGAATTTAAAGTACACAATTACAAGGGAGTGCAGTCAGAAACTCAAGGTCTGGGAGAAGAAACATTTCAACAAGTGAAATCGAGTGTAGGTGTCCCAAACACAGTGACAAAGAAATTGGTGATTTGGATGATAATTTTTGACATAGAACGTGTGTGGAATGATTTCTCTAGACGGAGCAGGTGACATCTTTGTGTGTGGCATCCCACATGCGTGTCGGAATTCAGTAATATATTCAAAGGCTTTCACCAAAGTGACACAATCTTAAACAGAAAAGAAGAATCTTGTACCAAAACAAGCAAGTACTTTTTTCTCTGAAGTTCCGAACACGAGCGGGAATGTATAGATCGTGAATTAAAACAAAAAAAAAAAACTTTCTTCCCATTTTCAATTCCTTTTCAATTAATGATACGCACTTCATTATGCTAAACAATCGTTTCTGTTAATGAAATGATGCCAAAAAGCATCAAACGCTGTAGAGCATCTTAAACTGTCAATAAAGCATAGAAATTAACACAACACCGTCCTCTTGTTTCAAAGCTTCTAAATACGCTTGAAATGTTGGGTACTGACTTTTGGCTAATGACTGCAGCTATAGAAAATCTATGTGAAATGGTTATATAGAACATAATAATACTGATAATGATACATATAATACTTACATAGAAATGACTTTTAAAGAACCCGGAGGTTCATTGCCGCCCTCACATAAGCCCGCCATCGGTCCCTATCCTGTGCAAGATTAATCCACTCTCTATCATCATATCTTCGCTCCCTCAAATCCATTTTAATATTATCCTCCCATCTATGTCTCGGCCTCCCCAAAGGTCTTTTTCCCTTTGGTCTCCTAACTAACACTCTATAGGCATTTCTGGATTCGCCCATACGTGCTACATACCCTGCCCATCTCAATCGTCTGGATTTAATGTTCCTAATTATGTCACGTGAAGAAAACAATGCGTGCAGTTCTGCATTGTGTAACTTTCTCCATTCTCCTGTAACTTCATCCCATTTAGCCCCAAATATTTTCCTAAGAATCTTATTCTCAAACACCCTTAATCTCTGTTCCTCCTTCAAAGTGAAAGTCCAAGTTTCACAACCATACAGAACAACCGGTACCGGTAATATAACTGTTTTATAAATGATACAAATAATAATAATAATAATAATAATAATAATAATAATAATAATAATAATAATAATAATAATAATAATAATATGATATAGATTTTAAGTGAAGGATAGAGACAAACAGACGCGCTTTTCGACCACTATTAGGAGCCCGCTATACTACTACATAATATGAGAGTTAAAATTTTGGCATGCGAGAGAAATATCCAATTAATATTGCCTGGACCCCCCCCCCTCATTCTGTGACAGGGTTCTTTACATGTCATAATCTCACGATATAGGCACTTCTTTTTCAAGAAGGTCGTGGTAAGAATTTTATCGCCCTTTAAAATCCATATTCCTTGTTCCCACTTGAACGCAGAAGTTAAGCTATGAATATCGGGTAATTTATCATCATCATCATCATCATCATCATCATCATCATCATCATCAAAAACAGATGAGAATAAATTGAAATATTTTTAAAGAAAAATTTGGAGAAACATATTCAAATAAGTTCGGGAAGCAGATATTTTGGAATAGAAGAAACTACACAATAAAGAAATTCATGATTTTTATAATAAACCTGTTATTTTTTTAGCCAGAGGAGTAAAAAAATATTCACAGAAACTTCTTTAGGGAAAAGACCACTGGAAAGACCTAGGCTAAGATATTTGGACAATCTGAATGATAACCTAAAGTTTTTAGAAAAACATGATAACTGGAAAATTGTTTGTGAAAATAATAATAATAATAATAATAATAATAATAATAATAATTATTATTATTATTATTATTATTATTATAACTACGGTCATTATATTTAATCCTATTTATCCCAGCGAAGAGTAATATGAACATTTTACAATATTAATAGCTAAGCTACAACCGGTAACAAATTGATCTAATTTTACTTCTGCGAGAACTTCCTCAGAACGTCGCTTATTGTGTAGGCTACAACAGGACGGAGGTAGTGACTTTGTTCATTTTATGCTGTGAACAGACATAATACAGTATTCACTTCAGTACAGTATTGTAGTTCTTTATGTTACGCAAAGGAATTTGGGCTTGGCAGTCTGCACTAAATCCCGCACTTCGCAGCTGTGATTACAGTTGCTCAACACACTATTACGTTGCAGGTCTGTTTGCACTATAATGTTCACTACATCAGTCCCACCGTGATCGTGGAACGTGTGATTACAGTCTCCTTGTTCCCAAGGCAATTACAGGACGAGAAAATTCGGGGTGTCCTTCCTTAAAGTGTGTGAGGCGGCTAAACATAGTTCTCAACACACGGGCGTGATCAAAATTTGATTTTCAAAGAAGGTTGGATACATAGTTACACGCTCCTGTTGACTAAAGCAACAAAAATTCCAGTTAATGATAATAATTTTCTCTAATGCAGCGTTCGTAATGAGGTATAATTGTCATATAAGCAAGGAATTTGATGGACAGGACCTTTTGTACGAGATCAGAACCGGTAGTTGGTATACAATATTCATAACGTTTCTCAACCTCCCCTCTAGACACCCTTGTGATCATCAACGCCCCGATCTAGTACTGATCGTGTGATGAAGCCGTCTTCACTCGGCGTTTTGGTCTGATAATATTCTGTTTTACAATCTCTGCTTCTTCTGTCAGCATGGCAACAATAAAGATGTCAAATGAAAGGTTACAACAGCAAGTGAATACATTTTTTACTATAGAATGCCGAAGGGGGCGTGTTAGATGTGTTTGTAACAATCCCAATGGGGTAGTGGAAGCTAAGGGTGCTTCTGAACATATAATGAGGGGAGGTATGACAATTTGTACAAATGCCATTTGCTAGGATACAACATCTGTCATTCTGAGGCAGTAATAGATGACGGTTTGTATACTCCGTGCTTCAATATGAGCAAAGTTAAAGCTTTTTATATCGAAATTACTTGTTCAGGGTTAGGATTATTTCTTGAAAATACCACTGAGTGTGAAATGGATTTATGAGAACGTCATCACAAGAGACGACAATTTCATGCACTATAAAATCCCAAAATATGCATGCATTCATGCACTATCAAACTATGAAACTTGCACGATCAAGAGAAAATTCCATTAAAATATGCACTTTCATTTTTGCTCCGAATTTCTTATTTCCCTTCACGAACGACTAACGACATTTCTAAATTGTTTCTATGAGGTTCCTGTGTTTGTCAGGCAGTATGTTTTTGTAGGCAGAGAATGACCTCTCTACATCGCAAGAAGTTATGACTGCAAACTTAAATGAACATATTTGTACAGTGTCAGGTCAAATTCTTCATTCAAGTTTTCACCGTAAATAATCTAATTTACTGAACAAAAGGATCCGTAGTCCGGGTTCGTGTTTATGACCCTGTCCAGTTTATTTTAAAGAAGTTTTGTAATGTTTTACAAAGAACTGTCGTAGAAAATATTCGGAAACAGAATAGCATTGTTTACCTATTTACTGCAACAATCGCAGAATACAACATCCCCATAGGATCTCATAAAATCTTTTCCTTTAATCCACTGCGCAAAGAGTGCACTTTTGGAACCTTTAATTGGAGGGATATTAGAACCACGTTAACACACGCAAACAGAATAAACTTAGAAGAATCTAAATTGCTACTAGTACTGGAAAAGGAAGAGAGAGAGAGTATTTACAACTCCCTGAAAGAGGGTGGCTTTTGACCTAAATTAATTGTCGGCTGTTTCCTTGAACCTTCTATATTTCCTCTCTACTATTCTCACAATATCAAACGTAATAAATCCCTTTATGACACGCAGTCTGTAGAAGGTCGTCGGTAAAGTGTTGTAAAAGTGAACTTACGTCCAGGAAAAGGTCACATCGTATTGTGAAAATCTTAACATTTTATTTAACTTTTACGTTATTAAGTTTTTTCTCTTTTCCTTCGTCAATCTTGATTCCTGAAGCTAAAATAATCGAGAAACTGTGGTGTCCACTCAAAACATTAAAATATGCACTTAAACTGAATATGATGTATATTATATGCATGATTAAGCTAAAATTTGCTTAAATATCCATTATGGATGTTTTATCCCCAAAAAGGCCAAAATATGCACGGAAAAAGTACATATATTTGGAACCGGAAAGTAATGACACGGATAAGTACTAAGTCTGAGCTATGTCCTATATTCGTATAAAAACAATAAAAACGTTCATTTGCATGAAATTCACGTCTCTAGTCATCACGTTGCTCTAACTAATCTATACTACAATACAAAGAATTAGATATTATACGATAAAAGAAAAGATTAACTTTAAAGTTATATTGCAAAAGTTAGTGGAAATTAAACAAACGATGGTTAGGACATGTGAAAAGGATGGATGAAAACAGGCTACCAACGAGTAGTGTAGAGTGGGTTCCAACTGGGAAGAAAATAAGAGGAAGACAAGAAAACAAGGCTGAACGATGTTTTTTGTATGATGAATGCAAGAGGATTACAGGATGATGGTGACTGGGAAGATAGAAATTAATGGAACTTCGGAACCAATGGCACACATTGTAATCAATAGATCATAAAAAGTTGGAATACAATCACGACCGTCTCATGAATCTTTTTTCTTTTGTAGGTACACATTTAGGTCTTCACTAGTATTCCAAGTTACGGCTTTACTTTTGGAAAGTGGCCTTTCGGTCTCGCGTGAACACAAACGTGCATTATTACATTCTGTCTGAGAAGGTCTTCCAGACAGCCTCGGAAGCAGCATTTATGTTATACGACAGGGAGACGTCACTCTCTTCCGTAATCTAGTATCGTGCAATATTGTCGTCCTCCCTCCCCTTAACAAGGCGAGAGAGAGAGAGAGCAGATTGGGAAACGCTCAGGCGAATGTAAATGTCACAAAACAGAAAATACTACGTATTATGTTACGCCAGCATTTTCACTCGTTTAATGAACGTGAGATCCTTGAAACATACGACACCACACTCAGCTCCGAGTTTCTAATGGATCTATGTTGTTAGAATAGTGATACATTCAAATCAAAATATGAAAAAGTAGGGTATAATTTTTTTCTTTTTTTTTTTTTTTTACCTTGGGGATTTAGTTGAAGTGAATTTTTAATGATAGGCAGAGTAACTATCTCATGCCCCCATGTTTTAGATTGCTACCAGTGCACTTCATTAGAACCAGGTAGCCGTTAGAAGCCGTTAGCCCTGTGAACTTACAATATATTTATTTTCCCCTATTATCATAATACAGGGTTGTTATCTAAGAAATTAGCAAGTTCTTTGTGATAATAGAAGTGAATGAGTGGGGGAAGGGAAGTGGTCCGTGGCCCAATAATAATTTTTAAGGAGACTCGGTCCTTATATATGAAAATTCTACAAATTTTAAAATGTTTTCTGAAAATTTTACCAGGCAATAGTAATGATATTGATAAATTAGCTACCAAATTTATATAATTATTACCCTTGTTATTAAGATTTTAGTATTTTTAACAATAGTGGATTAAAAATGCTCCAGCAGTAAAAAAATGTGATTTGAGCATTAAATTATTATAGAAGTTAGCTTAATGAATGTATATGGTCCCTGCATCTCCAAAATCCATTATGTATTCTTAAAGAGATTTTGCAAAGAAAAACATCGACTTTTAATTCCCTTCATTTTCAAAGCTACTTTGGGTATAATTTCAACCATTACAATAAAACTGATGAAATTATACCGAAAGCGACTTTGAAAATCAAGGCAATTAAAAGTGACAAAGCTTGTTTCTTTCTCCTGCGCAATGTTTTTCAAAACAAAGAGCGAGTTTTGGAGGCGCAGCGACGATATGCAACTTACTTTATTTTTTCAGTTTACAGAAAATAAGTTTATACATTTTTACATGTCTATTAATTTTTTTCATAATTGAATATTTACAGTAAAAGAAATATAAATTTTAAGGTATAAAAACATTTTAGTGAGTTTTTCTAATTGTTTCTTTTCTGACATACAGTAAAAATGTTGTGTAAATCAAAGAATATTAGTGGAGATTAGAGCGTTTTTATACTGCAAAATGTTAATATTACATTATGCAACGAGCCTATAATGATAGTAATTAAGACGTAAGTATGTTTTTTATGAAACGAGCGCTTGCGCTCGTTTCATAATTTTCATACGAGCGTCTTAATTACCATTAAAGGCAAGTTTCATACGACTTTTTATGCTCGACCATATTTCTAACTTGAAATTATCCAGAAGTATTCATTTTATTTGTATCTGACTCAAGATCGGAAGTGACCTTGTGCATAGCTCGTGTAAGATGTGCGCAGACGCGAAAGTATTGATTTTTTCCGAGGAACAATAATGTCATTGACCTTGATGTAGAGAATAACATGAACTAACCTGGAAATAGATTTAGAATTGAAAAACGAGATGACAAATTGAATTTATTTGAATATTATTTACAATTAACGCTAATTTTATTTTTTATTTTAGTAGGTTATTTTACGACGCTTTATCAACAGCTTTGGTTATTTAGCGTCTGAATGAGATGAAGGTGATTAATGCCGGTGAAATGAGTCCGGGGTCCAACACCGAAAGTTACCCAGCATTTGCTCATATTGGGTTGAGGGAAAACCCCAGAAAAAACCTCAATCAGGCAACTTGTCCCGACCGGGAATCGAACCCGGGCCACCTGGTTTCGCGGCTAGACGTGCTAACCGTTACTCCACAGGCGTGGACTTTAACGCTAATTATTATAGTAACAGAACATAACCTTCTGCGACAGTATTGGATTTCCAGCCTCCGTGACGTTTCCCTCGTTGTCTTTCGATTGCATATCCGAGAATAATCGAAAACCTGAACTTTAATGAATAGGTGTACTTTAATGACATGCATTAAAGGACTGCTACCAGGTGTATAATTACTACATTTCGGCATGGTCGAGCATTAAAAAAAAAAAAAAAAAAAAAGGAGTGATAGCTGTGGACATGCCAGTACGGTACGAGTATTTAAATCTCAGTGCCCTGAAATTAGAAAATAGCCGCTGAGGTATTTAAAAGAAAGACAATGATAAAAAATTGTTTTTTCTTCTGGTGAAATGAAGTTCAAAGATATGTTGGTGGATTTTTAAAACAATTTGGCACATTTTTTTCACCAGTTCCGATCATATTCAGGACCAAGTCCTCTTAAGTCTTCCGTTAAACCGGCTATTTCTTGTCTCTCCTATTTACAAGCTGTATAATTTAAAATAAGTATATCAAATAGTATAATGTATCAGGGGCGAAGCTGAAGGGTAATCTGTGAGCCTTAGATTACCCATTGGATTTTGAAGAAATAAGCGCATTTATATTTTCCTGTTTTCATTGGTATAGGTAAATGAAATCTCTAGTTTTGGGTCTAGTTACGGAAGGATTGACGCCAGCTCCTCGGCGTGGAACCAGCACGTAACTACAGTGTGGCTACTCGCTGATACTGCTTCAAACCAAGCTCACGGCAGCAGCGAGAGAAAGCATAAGCGCATGCGCCAAGCGGAGTGCTTGCATACGTCACTAATCCTAGACAGCTCTGTGAAGAGCCTAGACTCAGCAGCACCAATCTCAGAGTCTGCTTCTGCTACAAACGTCCCGAAATTCAGCTACAAATACCAAAATGAAGCCACACACATTCAGAGAGGAATAAACAGAATCCACGACCAATGCTATAGTTACAATGTTGGAAGGCGAATGTGTTGGAAATGTCATTCATTAATTTAGGGCCAGTTCATTTTTGTTGCACAGGCGACTCCCAATAAAGACACTGTCAGGTGTCGGCGAATTCACGAATCCAGGAATTGATGGTTCAACAATGGGCGCTATTCACATAACAGGAAAAGAAAACTGAAAATACCAAAGCTTTCCTTGCCATAAATAATGGTCGCTGTGTCCGGAATTCAGTCCTACCTTAAATTTTCTGTTATGTTTTCGTAATTTTTTGCGGAAGCGAGAAACTTCTTATGGCTATTAGAGTGTGAGAAAATAAAATTTGATAGAAGAACGTGTTTACACATAAAATTGAGAGTATTCACAAATAGTCATTCGATCGAATCTCAATCGGCTACATTTTGCCATTGGACTACATAGCTAAAAACTACGTTTACCGAAATCGGCCACGGTTGGCAACGCTGCAGTCTGTCAGTGTGTGAGAAATAATAGGGCAGTATTCATTTTTCGTCGGTCTGTTTCCGTGAAGTGCAGATGTGTTCATTATTATCATGTATCATTCATTATCCACTTACGTTTTTATTCAAATAATCACCTGTGGGTTCGGTATTTCGTTACTACGAATACACTTATAGTATAGAATTCGAATTAGATTAACTACTAAAACGAATGTGAAATTGAAAATATATTTAACGTTTGGTGAAGAATTCTACGTGAAAACGAACTTTTCCTAATGAAACATTTCGACGCAGGAGCATGACTGTATTGGTTAGCAGCAGCGTCTTTAAATAACGACGCGGTGGTGAAGTGAGAGCGGTATTCCAGTGCATGTTTGTGAGTTTAAAAAATGGCTCACAAACGTTTATTCTGACCAAACAAAGCATTTGCCTGCAGGTTTTTTGCTGAAATATTTTTTGAACAATGGCCTAGAAAAAATCTATCAAGAAACAGTGCGGCTCATAAGACTGATTCTCGCCTTCCCTGTATCTACTGCGTCTAGTGAACGAAGTATGAGTGCATTGAAGAGAGTTAAGACATTTTTAAGGAACTCCATGTCAGATTCTAGACTGAGCAATTTGAGTACTCTGGCTATTGAGAAGGGTTTGTTAAACAGTCTTTCTAGGGACGACATCTTCAAAGAACGCATCATTGACATCTTTGCAGAGCAAAAAACACCCCGACTGGAGTTTATCTACAAAAAAAATATATATGTGTATATATATGTGTATATATATATATATATATATATATATGAATGTATATAATTTTAGAATACCCAATTGCATGAATGTAGCTTCGCCATTGTAATGTATGTGTATTATATCGTAGCCTATAAAGTTGTCATAATGATGTGACTCAGAATAAAACTTCCCGTAACATCAGATAAAAAAACTACCCGTGAAATATGGTCCGCCATTAAATCTTGTAACTAATAATAAATTAATTTGCAAAAATGTAGCTTCTAATACAAAGTATTGTACAATGTAGCTTATAATACAAAGTACTGTAAAGAACAACTCATTTGCAAAAATGTAGTTTCTAAAATAATCTGTAAGACATGCAAACATTTTTAATTGCAATGTAAAATGACCGTTTACTCGTACATCTTCTTTTTCCGTATCTTAGTTTAACTTCTCTCTTTAAGATTCATTTATACAACCCACGCCGGACTACACACACGTAAGAACCGATCGATAATCGTCTCAGG
This sequence comes from Periplaneta americana, assembly GCF_040183065.1. NCBI lineage: Eukaryota > Metazoa > Arthropoda > Insecta > Blattodea > Blattidae > Periplaneta > Periplaneta americana. Next base: position 119,746,186 of record NC_091125.1, on the reverse strand, counting down.
AACAAATCAATATATTACATCCTGCACTACAGTAGAAACATTATAGAAACTTAGTAGTAGTAGTAGTAGTAGTAGTAGTAGTAGTAGTAGTAGTAGTAGTATCAGAAATAGAAATAGCCGAGTTTGGACACGGTTCTTTTACGTGATGTAAATCTGTGACAAGGGACTCAAAGCATTACCTATCCGCTAGAAGAAGCCACGATCAAAATAGTGCTTCTTTCTCGTACGGCACGCGTGCTATAAAGATTACCTAGTAACACAGAAACGATGACAAAGTACACAAGAATTTCATCGAACTTCATTCTACATTCATTATCGCAGTTTTTAAACAAATGAATGTTGCCTTGGAAAGGAAACAAACCGCAGCGCCTAAAAAATACTATTACGCCTAACATGACGAAGAATAGTGCTCGAAAATTTCAAATAATTTTGTTCCGTGTTTGTTACTCTCGAATTGCATAAAACGTTGTATTGAACTCATACATACTCTTGATTATAGCAATCGTGAAAAATAGCGACTAAACATTTATTCCTGCCTTAATTTCCAAGATTATACTCTTGTTGTGTGAATATTTTTGCGGGTTTCTACAGGAACAAAACTATATTTCTGTAATAATTTACATAGGGTATCAATAACTGTAAAACGAGCCCTAAACGATTAATATTATAGCACATTATATAAGGTGGCGCAATAATATTGAACGTTTAAATTAGATTGAAAAGATGTGTAATATTATTGAGTGTATCAAAATCATTTTAAATTATTGCGAAATCTGAAAAAAAAAAATATTGTGCCGTCTGTAGGTAGCATTGCGCAGTATCCCGTCAGTTGTTCATGAGAAGTCGTGGAATACAGTCACACATCTTTGTCACAGACCACAGTTTACGTTTTATGTTTCAGAGTTTTTTTCGTAGTTGTTAGTTTATTTCTTCGTTTTGTTTCCGTAACGTGAACTTTTTCTTATTAATAAGGCATGAGTTCGAAAAGTGAAGAAAGAGTGTTTATTACGGAAAGCATAAGCTTAATACTTTACAAAATTTTACAAGCTTTGTGGAAAGTCAAGTCGAATGAATACAAAAGAAAACTGAGGCGTATGAGATGTTGCTCAACAAATGTAAAGAGATAACCTACAGCTACAAGGGTAGATCTAACAAAAAAGATAAATTCTTTGAGAACAAAAGCATCTTGATTTACCGTCATTGCGAATGAAAGTAAATTACTGTGCAATAATATTAATTTCGAATTGAGCTGTCTAGGAGGAACGTCAATATTATTGCACAGTAATATTGATCGTCTACGGGCCGCTTAAGATCGAGACAAAACATAAATAGTTCTGGATAGTAGTTTTAATTAAAACACTAGGAAATAAATGAAGTCCTGAAAAACCTCACAAACTGTAAAGAGTAGAGATCAGACTTCAAAGAGAAGGCAATAAAATTGTCTTGTATTGGATCGACCATAAAGGAAACAGCCACTCCTCGAACTCGCTTTGGTCTCACTCTTTCACATTTCCTCGAGGGCCCTGACAATGCATCAGGTGAACCCGCAATGTGCATTGCCTCCCGTGGTCTTTCCGTTAGCAAGTGCTTTCAAGTGAATGTTATACGCTATATTTTAATTCTGGAATTGGTTCGAGTACGCAGGGGCACCACAGCCATAGTTCACATTGTGCGGACTCATAATAAAGACAACACGCTGTTTGGGAGCAATGATCCGTGACGCTATTATTCTGCATTACCGTCACAGGCCAGTGTGAGATAGTGGATCTGAGATGCTGTGTGGTCCTGCAACACCTTGCAAGTGGTTAACCGGAATCTCCCGTTTTAAAAATGATTTTCTGGCTTTTTTTTGCTGCCAGTAATGTGGCTTAGTATTGTTAATAAATCACAGAGAAGATAAACTCATTTTGTCCAGCACTTGGGTGTATAGAATATATTATATACTGACTTTATAATCAAGTTCAGAATTCTGGTTTTCAAACGTTTAAACCATGCGTTGTAAGAAAAGATTCCAACGTTTGGAAATGAACAATATTTCTAACTCTCTCGTATTTCTTGAAATTTTTCTACTTTGTATTATTTTATAACGATCTCCTGCCTCTCTTCTTTGTATAATGTGAAATTATAAGTACTAGATATCAGCATTATTTTTATTATTGTATTTGAAATTTAGAAGACAATTCGCAATTCTAACGGGCATGACTTATAAAACTGGCAACCTTTAAATAAAAAAAACACTACTTAAACAAATAAACAAGAGTGATCATTGACCGCATACAACATAAAGGAAAATATTAAATGATCGTTCAATGAGTAACACACCACATTCTTTTTTAATCCAAGCTTGTTTTATTGCAATTGCAAATGTACCACGTTATTCCCCAATTCTTTGGTTAAAAATACCTATTTCTTTCAAATCTAAGGTGTTACGTCTCCTAGATGGTAGAATATGTATGACGTCGACGTACAATTCTACTGATCTTTCTCTCAGCTACCACACCTTTACTTCGTCATTGTATCGCTTCTGCGGATTATATATTTCAGACGACCGAACAGATGTAAGCCAGATGTTGGAAGATCCGGACTGTAGGGCGATTGAGGAAGTACAGTCCGTCTTAATTTTTTTATCTCTTGACCGGTGTGTACACTTATGTGTGCTCTCATATTGTCATGTTGAAGGAGAATTCTTGTAACATCTTGATGGGCACGAAGAACGGACACGCATAAATCGTCTCTTTAGCTTCTTTAGAGTCTTTAGATAAACTTCGGAGTTCGTTTCACTAGCAGGCAATGTGTCGATCAAAATTACATTCATATGCAGTCACAATTTTGAACACTAATTGCATGACTACCATCTAACTGAAAATTATGAAACTATGTACATAATCTTACGCAGGAATGTTCCAAGATGCTGCATAGGCCTATAAAATTGTAGTTTTTCCCACTGAAAGGTGGCCGAAAAAACAAATATGATGCATTACTTTAATGGTAGACTATCAGTATTGTATTTATTGTTGTACTAAAAGCGTAGGAGGTAATTCGTAATTGTAACGGGAATGATTTATAAAATTGATAGTCATTCAATGAAACAACGCTACTTAAATAAATTAATAAATAATGGTGATGATAGCTAGCATACAAGATTAAATATAACTTACTGCATAGGCTACAAAAATTTTCTAGGTTAAAATGGATAAGAATGTTTACTTAATTGAGTAAATGCGTTGAATAATGAAATATCTATTACTAAGCTATCTTCTTTAGACTATATCACATTTTCATCATAATACAGAACGACGCACAAGCTATACATGCGGAGCCATCTTGGTAATTACCTCACAATTATTAATCACATCCATTTGTGTACGAATAATGATTCTTTATTAAATTAAAATTAAATTGATTAATTAATAAGCTTTCACCGTTAAAAATTAATTAATTACATCACATTCATTTGTTTCCCTTACATTTTTTTTGTATTACGGCTGGCTGAATTAGAAATAAAATTATCTTGCTTTAAACACATTATAGGTTTAGTCATCCAATGTCTACTATAACACATGATGTTACAGTATTAACAGAAAGCGTGATCAGATTCTTCGAATGGCAAGCGCATAAACGTTTCCAGTTAAACGAATATTATAAACTTACTTATTGACAAAATCGGAGGACTCTGAAATCTTTCGTGAAGTTTAATTAACCACATAAGTTACATTAATAGTTTCGAAATTCGTTACTTTGTTCGCATCAAAAACGTATTATTTTTTTATTTTATACGAAATTAAAAATAACATAAAACTAATCCTCTGATTATAACATAACTTGCCGGGATCGAAAACCTTAGGTAGGAAGTCTCGTCAGCTGACTAAACTACAAGGGACAAAATTCCAGGTAGCAGGGAGCACATTTCTGAGACACTCCATAGACAGCAAAGAAAACTTCACCCAGATGTGTAAACAGTCTACAGAGTTGTTGCGGTTAGTCAACGCTACTGAACAAGACGGGAGGATGTTTGTCTCTTTATACTTACGAAATAATTAATGGTGTAAGTATCCGTAGGCTTCCGCGCTAAAATAGTTAATAACATATCCCGTTAACGGATCTATTCCCAGCTCCTTCCCCCCCCCCCCCTCGATATTCTCTCAACGAAATTATTCCGCGTGCTGTTGATTTTGGCGAGCATGTATAATTCCATGTTATGTGCAGTAACTAGAATTTCAGAAACTCTATAAAAATCTACAGCAGAGATTTTCAAATGGATGCCTTGCTGTGAATCAAAGCACTTTTGTAATGTGAAAGAAAAATACAGTCATTCCTGCGGAGATCGAAATTTCACTGTTTGAGGTCAGGGTTGGCCGCGTAAATTTCAATTACATTATGCATATTTTACGCAAATTACATGTAATTTACGTGGCGTAGAAAAACTAATATTTTACTCAATTTTTCTATGGGCCGTAATAAATTATTTTAATGGAAGTAAATTAATAAGTTGCATACTCTTCGATGTACTTCAAGGTACACTGAAAAACACGTTAGAAAAAAATTGATACTTACACATTATGCCTCATTTTTTAAACGTTTGAATCCTATCAATGTAGTCGAGCACAGGACCAGTGAAGATGAAGTTGATGAAAATCAGTGACTTGTAACTGCAGTGTACTCGTTGATTTCTCTCTTGAAACACTAAAACAAAAGAATAATTTGTTAAAAGAGATTTGATCTTTAAAGGGTACTCCTTTTTATTTAATTTCATAGTCTGTGTTTTTATTGATAACATGTCGAGAATGGTGAGACTACAAGGGAAGAAAATTGATTTAGTGTTAGTGCAAGTTTATATACCACATAGTGATTAGCAGACGAGGAAGTGGAGCAAAGCTACGACAAGATAGAAGAGATAGTTGAGAAGAAGAAGAAGAAGAAGAAGAAGAAGGAAGCATGCGTAATCCTAATGGGCGACTGGAACGCAGTTGTAGAAGGACAAGATGGAAGAATAGTTGAAAAATATAGATTAAGAAAAAGAAATAATAGAGGAGAATATTTGGTGAATTTCTGTAAACGAAAAGCAATGGTTGTTGGAAATACATTATTCCAACAACATAAACGAAGAAGATACACATGAACATGCTCAAGGGACGAAAGCAGATATCAGGTAGACTATATACTGGTACAGGAAAGATTCCGAAATTGCTTAAAAATACAAAGACTCTACCAAGAGCTGATATTAATTTAGATCATGTCCTGCTGATAGCCGAAGTAGATATTCGTCCGAAGAAAATAAGAGGAAGACAGGTGATGAAGAAATTCAACATGGAAAATCTGAAGAACGAAGAGGACAGAAGAAAATTTGAAGCAAATTTTCAAGAGAAAGCCGCTACATTAGAATCCACACCTGAGAATAGTAATGAGTACTGGACTCATTAAAAAAAGTTATATACAGACAACAGCAGAAGAAATAATAGGATACACAGAAGGTGTGAGACTTAAGAAACCTTGGGTCACAGGGGAAAATGTTGGAGAAGATGGACGAGAGGAGAAAATGGAAAAACATCAACACAGAAGAAGGTAGAAGAAAGTACAGGAAAATAAACGATGAACTAAGAAGACTGCATGAAAGAGAAATGTGAAGAAATAGAGAATCTAGAGAGAAAAGGAAGATATTATGATTTAATGTACCCCGAAGTAAAATGTTTGGACCTCACAAATAAGGAGGAAATCTATGTGGTTAATAGAGGACGATATCGGAAATGAAATAACAGACAAACAAGGAATACTAAACAGATGGACGAAATACTCGTATGTAGAAGACTTATATGAGACAAGCAATCGTCCAGATGACTTAGCTATGGAAGACGAAGAAGCCGTATCAAAAGACGAAAAAGGATTTTCTATTTTAAGCGAAGAAGTTGAAGTAGCGCTTAAGGAAATTAAGAATGGGAAAGCAACAGGAGTTGATGGAATACCCACTGAATTAGTGAAATGCTTGGGTGAAGACAAGGAGCAAATTCTATCATTATGCAACGAAATATATGAGAAAGGCGAATGGTCTGAGGATTTTACGGAGACAGTGTTGATTCCAATGCCGAAGAAGAATAATGCCAAGAAATGTAATAAGTTCAGGACTATCAGACTAATATCGTACTCTGCGAAAATGTTCTTGCGAATAAAGAATCGATGTTTATATTTTAAGATGTAAGAACAGTTGGAAGAAGAGCATTTTGGCTTCAGGAAGGGAAAAGGTACGAGAGATGCAATTAGACTGCTACGAACAGTCGGCGAAAAGATACCTAGAGAAGAATAAAGAAGTGTATATAGTATTTGTGGACCTAGGAAAGGCGTTTGATAGAGTAGATTGGAATAAACTGATGGGGAACTTAAAGAAAATAGGTGTGAATTAGAAAGAGAGAAGACTGTTTAGTATTCTTTATATGAAACATTGAGCCGATGTCAGGATAGGAGAAGAGATGTCAGAAGGAAGTGAAATAGGGAAAGGAGTATGTCAAGGATGCCCTTTATCACCTACTCTGTTCATTATTTACGTGGAGGATTTAATAAAGAACTATTTTCAGAACACAGAAGGAGTGATGTAGGAGGAAGAAGAATAAGTTGCATAATATTTGCTGATGACATGGCATTGTTAGCAGAAGAGGAGATGATAATAATTGATGTGCTAATGGAGCTAAATGACAGCTGTAAGCAGTATGGAATAAAGATAAATGCTAACAAGACGAAGAGCATGGTCATAGGAAGAAAAATACAGAAAATAAACCTGCGAATTCTAAATGAGGCAGTAGAGCAAGTAGATAGCTTCAAACACTTGGAGTGTACTATAAGTAGTAACATGAGCTGCTGCCAGAAAGTCAAAAGGAGGACAGCAATGTCCAGGAAACTTTTACTGGAAAAAGGAGCCTCTTCTGCAGACCTCTGGAGAAAGAACTAAGGAAGAGACTAGTTAAATGCTCTGTATGAAGTGTGACATTGTATGAGGCAGAAACACTGATATTAGGACGAAGTGAAGAGAAGCGAATAGAATCATTTGAAATGTGGATATGGAGAAGAATGGAACGTGAGAAGTGGACAGACAGAATAAGGAATGAAGATGTGTTAGAAAGAGTTGGTGAAGAAAGAATGATGCTGAAACTGATCAGGAAGAGGAAAAAGAATTGGTTGCGTCACTGGCTGATAAGAAACTGCCTACTGAAGGATGCACTGGAAGGAATGGTGAACGAGAGAAGAGTTCGGGGAAAAAGAAGATATCAGATGACAGACGACATTAAAATATAAGGATCATATGAGGAAAGAAAGAAGAAGGCAGAAAATTGAAAAGATTGGAGAAAGCTCGGTTTACAGTGAGAGACCTGCCCTTGGGCAGAACACTGAATGGAAGAATGAATGTTAAGAAGTAGGCCTATACTGTTTGATATAAAAAAATAACCACCAACTGTAACTTACAATGTCATGAATATTCATACTAAAAGTCCTTCAAAAATATGATCTTAATGTGTATTTTAATAATGTATGTTGTCTACGTTCTACATTAATCTTTTCTGTATTTCAATATAGGCCTTCAAAATTAGGAAATTTATTTTGTGTTTTTTTCAAAACTGCTGTCATGACGCTTACCATCTTTTACTCCAGAACCCTTCATTATATCACTTGCAATAGTAGAATACCTTTGAAAGAACAGGGTGAAACTGATACACATCTAACAAAAATTAATTAGTGAGATGATATGATGAATCGCATCTTTTTACTTCTGTTGTTGGCATAGAGAAAATCCACCACTTAAGAGAGCACAAAAGGAAAATAAGACATAAACCCAGTCGCTTTGGTAGGGTGACAAACTGAAACTTCCTTATCGGAAATCGAACTCGGGTGCCCTAGATTTGTAGCTAGAGACGCGTTTACACGCAACATTAAATAGAATTCACGGTGAGAACAAAAGCTGTAGTCGTTATTTGAGTGTAAATGGCAATGCCAGAGGCCACACACATGAAGAAATGACTTCTTTAAAATCAATCTTCCAGCTCGTTGAAGATTAAGTATCTGCGAGTACAAAACCAAGCGCTTTATTTCCAGTCCTGTCGTAGATATTTCACATCACCTCATCCCCCTGTCTTCCCCTTGCCCAACAAAAAGCTTCTTGCCTTTATTATTGCACATACACTGGGACCTCAACACAGCATTTTCCTGCTGACTGACTCAATAGCGTTCTTTCCTCCTCTGCCAGCAAAATACAGATCCAATGAAAGAAATAGGGACAAGGGCTTAAGCTTATTTCGTAGGTGACTTTTCCCGTATAGGTCGGACCCATTATGTTAGACTGAATAGAGTCACTGCAGGGGGTACATGCCTTCATTCTGTAATCAGAACACAAATTACTCAAGAGGATATTCTTAAGATGAATTTCACAAGTAAATCAGTTGTCATATTTTTTTTCTCTCTCAACTTCTTTCGACACTGATATTTTAAAATCATTGTTAGATGGAGAGTGAAGTACGACATTTTCATATAAATAAGATCTGACATTCAAGGACCTTCATTTGTTGTTTATACAAGTGTAAGTTGAATTTAAATAACCGTAACTCTATTGTGATTCGGAAGCAGACAGGAGGGTCAAGTCTTCAAGAGTTCAGGGTTCAATCCGGTAGCGGTTCGCTTATTATACTAACGGCTGAAGGCTGTACGAATGATGCTGGCAGGAGTTAATGATCTAGTCTTGAAAGCTACGAGTTTCGACCACTGACGCGGGCTATCTTAAAGTGCATAATATTCCCAGGATCTGTTTCGATTTCAAGGCAGTTCAATTCTACAGGTTGCATATTTTGTTGATGACTAGGCTATTAGCGCTACAAACTAAACATTAGCTATATCAAAAGCTATCCTCGCCGAACGTACAAAGGGAATTATTTCTTTCTGCTTGTATATGATAATGGACTTTGAAGTTTTCCTTTTAAAATTTTAAAATTACCTCGTTTACATACTATAATTGAAAGGTGTAATTAATATTGTAAATCATATTCATTTGTTTGTATTATAACAGCATAGTTTTTAATTGGTTATTAAACGGCGCCGTATCAACTATTCGGTTATTTAGCGTCGATGGGTTTGGTGATGGGGAGATTATATTTGACGAGACGAGATCGAAGACTCGCCATAGATTATCTAACATTCGCCTTACGGTTTGGGGAATACCAAACCAGATAATCAGCCTAAACTTAAATCGAATTCGCGCCCGAGCACAACTCTGGATCGAAAGGCAAGTGTCTTAACCGACTGAACTACGCCGGTGGCAACACTATCGTCAGCATGTTAAAACTTATGTTGTTCAATTTTACTCCTTCATTAATATTCTCTACCTCTGATTGAGGTTCTGGCTGATTATGTACAGTACATCTATTATCAGGCAGTACATCTCACTTGAAGGAAGAACAATAATTGTTTGTATATATCTGAAGTCTAATTAGTGTAATATGTAACTAGTCACCGATGTATGCAATGAGAAGAAAAGGAACTGGCCACCTACCCCATTATCTCCTGGCTTAGTTACTTCATGAGCGATGCGAATACCTAAGTTGCGTGAAACACGCTATTCGTGATCGTTATTGTAAGAATATTTGAGTTTTTTTTTAAATTCCTTGTTAACCCTCTAGTATCTCTTTCTTAGTGCTTTCTGGTTGTGCTAACTGACGACGTTACATGTCAATGTGATCTTGAAACATGTGTTCAGGTTTCCGCCCAGCGACAATCCTGATATAATGTATCTTAGGTTTATATTTTGAAGACAGAACATTCTTCTACTCTTTATCTTTCGCCGTCTCTGCAGCTCATCTCTGGAACCCTCTATCACAACATGTCAGAGACTGTCGGACATTGTCTGGTTTCAAAAATAAACTAAAATTGCACTTTTTCGATTCAGATTTCTTTCAATTATAAGCCCTTTTCTCTGCGATAATTTCCTTCCTTTCCCCTTTTTTGTTCTTTTGATCACCGGATGTATTTATTATCGTACCCTTCTTTTTGTGGATTCTATTTAATTTCCGTATTTATTTTCTTCTTTATTATTATTTTATTACATTCCATTTTGTTATATACTTCCTTACGTTTTCCATATTAACTATTTGTCTAAATGAGTTGCTTTTATTATATTCCAATGTATTTTACTTTCTTTTTTCTATTGTGGTATTATTTTCATGTTGTTTAGTGTCGATTTTGTTATACTATTATTTTTTTTCGTAATATGTTAGGATTCTGTTCTTTAACTTTCTGTTAAATTTTCACGCTTGTATACTTTGTGACCTGGTAGAGTGTACGAGAAGGACCTATGGCCTTAACTCTGCCAGTATAAATAATAATAATAATAATAATAATAATAATAATAATAATAATAATAATAATAATAATAAATTTCTCGAATGTCAAACTTATAAACGCTTCATGTTAAAAGAGTTAGTGAAATACTGCATCCTTGTCTAAAACATTTGTTTATCACCATTTCTTCTGTTCGCCTTTATCCTGTATTTATAATATTTAGAAGCGTTATATATATATTTCAGTTCTTATAGGCTACGGCATTAAGTGCTGTAACTAACTTTGACTTTCTTCATAATTTACTTTCATTAAATCTATCAAATGCTTCTCCGAAATCAACAAAAACAACATTAGTTTTAAAATTAAATTTATAGCTTAGCGCAACGTATTAAGTACGAATAATTTTTAGGTAAATTGTGTTAAATATACAATTCATTATTGTTAGAGGATCCTATTTTTTTTACCGAATTTTGACAAAAATCAGTGTACAATTTCACTCTTACATTTACTTATTGAGATTAGTTGAGAAATTACTGTTTAATCTGACAATAATAAATTATTGTAATTATATTTAACTAAAAATTAAGGAATTTCTACTTACAACATGCGTACGCCAAGCCAACGAAATTGTTTTCCTTCTCAAACAAATGTTGCTATATAAAAGTGTTATTTTGATTAACTGTTCAACAAAACGAACTACAGAAACTCCTCTCATTGGAAATATAAAAGAGAAAAGAACTGTTGTAAAAAACTTAAAACCTGCGAGGAAGCATGAGTCATTTGACATTTTAAAGAGAATTTCAAAAGCATAAGTTTTTCTCTGAGGACTCCTCCAAAGAAAGGTATTGTTAAAATTTATGAGCAGGCAATGAAATGGGATGATGAAATATTTCACAAGATGTAATACCAATTGTTTACATCAGTGCTATTTACTGTCCGCACAGAAAGCAAGAACAATTAAAGTACATTATATCTGAAACCATGAACTGAAGGCATTAACAATTCCCCACCTCATGTCTACATAAAATCTTAAGGATAATATACTGCACGTTCATAAATTTCGAACTGTCTATGTAATTGAATACGTCTCTGTCCCGGTTCCCTTATGTTTTATACATCACCTGAAGAAGCTTTTAACAGAGGAAAATCCATACGCCTTATGCATACAATATACGAGAGGTTACAAAATAACACAGACAAGAAGTGAGAGTTGACATATAACTAGCCAGAACACAGTGCATCCAAATCTTGTAAATTATGTAAATTACAGGGTAACTGAATTCATTCAACGATACTTCCGGAGTACCCTAAAAATCCACAACAATACAAGACCATCTGCATATATACAGAAGTTACTTCTTTTTTCTTAACCTTTGTCCCATATATTTTGTACGAGTGTTGAAGGTGTTGGATTTGAATTGAAGATGCTGTGCTGACAGAAATTTTCCTTCTTGATTCTATCCTCTTGTTACCGCTGCGACAATATGACGTGACCAGTTCCTACTCAGACACTATTATAAGCTTCACACCACGGCGGTGAACTATCAAAGGCGTTTTATCCTATTATTTCATTCCTTTATCCAACGAACACTCCCGCGATATTGTTTATTTTTTATGTTCTGTGACTAGACACCTGGCTGGAGAAATTCTCTATACGAGCCACATCTTTTCTTAGTTTGTATGAATAAGGCTCATGCTGTAAACGCCACCATACGTATTTCAATTGACATTTCTGTGCTCTTATTGTAGTCAGGTCACACGTTAAGATTTTCAATAATGCCGGTGAAAGTCGCGTTGCCTTGTAGGCCAGTTTCCAAATCAGGTGGAAAACGCGTGTGTAGTTTACGACTAGGTTTATTATTTCAGTGTGTAAACGTGATGTGTACCAGTTTCCGGCTTTAAGACACTGATATGAGGCCATTTAAGAGTCGTGATCATGGTTTTGAATCCCGAGTCACATATGCTCATCATATTAGTATATTTACTTTATGCTCGACCATGCCGAAATGTAGTAATTATAAACCTGGTAGCAGCCCTTTAATGGGCCTCATTAAAGAAAACTTATTCATTAAAGTTCAGGTGTTCCACCAATCAGAAAACACCATTGTAGCAATATGAAAGCGCAAGTATCGATTATTCTCGGATATGCAATCGAAAGACAACTAGCGAAACGTCACGGAAACTGGAAATCCAATACCGTCGCAGAAGGTTATGTTCTGTTACCGTACTATAATAATTAGCGTTAATTGTAAATAATATTCAAATAAATTCAATTTGTCATCTCGTTTTTCAATGTCTAAATCAATTTCAAGGTTATATCAAGATTAATGTTCATTTTACTCTCTAGATTATATCAAGGTCAATGACATCTGTTTCCCACATCTGCGCACATCTCACAATTAACGAGATATTGCACAAGGTCAGTTCCGCTTCCCAGTCAGATAAGAATAACATGAATACTTATGAATAATTTCAAGTTAGAAATATGGTAAAGTATAAAAAGTCGTTTCAATGTCTAAATCAATTTCAAGGTTATATCAAGATTAATGTTCATTTTACTCTCTAGATTATATCAAGGTCAATGACATCTGTTTCTCACATCTGCGCACATCTCACAATTTACGAGATATTGCACAAGGTCAGTTCCGCTCCCCAGTCAGATAAGAATAACATGAATACTTATGAATAATTTCAAGTTAGAAATATGGTAAAGTATAAAAAGTCGTTTCATAAACATACTCGCGTCTTAATTACTATCATTATAGGCTCGTTGCGTAATGTACTATTTTATTCGACCATATTATAATACGCTAATTATATGTGAAGTAACTGTATTTTAATAACATACCATAAAGCACTGCTATTCATTACGTTATTCCAACTATTGATTTCCAACTAAGCATATGCGATATTGATTAATATCGTGCACGCATCAACCTGCAAGCCTTTGAAGCAGCAATCCAAAATGGCAGACGCGAGTTTTGAAAGTGACACTGATTTCGAAATAAACAGTTTTTATTTTTATTCTAATTTAAATATACATTTATTACAATTTCCCAGATAAATTTCACAAACTTCACAATCAAAAACATGTATTTAAAATAAAATAAATTCTATTCATGTTAATTATAATGTTCTGATAAATTGGTTCATTTCCTGTGTTTTAATGTGTAGGACGCTGCTCTAAAATGTCCTCATTTTTCTGATGGTCGAGTAGAATATGTATATCCAGTTGTTCGGCGCATATATCTCATTTCAGCAGCTCTTAATAAAAAAAAGTGTTTAAAAACCTACAGAGGTACTCAAAATTACCTAATTTGAAAATAATTTTAAATGGGCATACGTTCCACTAATAACTATGTACTTACATAATTAGCCAAGCCCTATCACATTATCAATCACAAACAGGGAGTTGGGTCTGTGGCCCATTTCGTCTCCTTTAAAAATTGGTGTGCAGCCATCAACATATCTGAGGAACTTCATTACATTCAATCATTTGCTATAATATATTCTTCACTCCTTATTTTTTCTGAAAGCTCAGAATTCACTTCCATCTACTGCCTGCTGGTGGAATCATTACTTCATAGGACATCAGTAATGTTTCTTTTCCAATTTACTTTCCTATAATATTTAAAAGTAGGCAACTTATTTTACTTTCAATCTTCTTTTTCTTTATAAGTCACATTACACTATAAATATTTAAAATTATTCACTCATTTCACTCGTAAAATTTGTTTAATTCAATTTTAAGGTTTAATTGTTTTGATCCTAAAAATCCTATTGTTCTTGTTTTTTTTTTCTACTGGTATCTTCATATTAAAATTGTTGTCTACTTCCTTCAATCTAAAAACAGCAGCTTCTTGTATTCGTTTTCATTTCAGCTTGAATAAAAAGATAATAATCATCATTATAATAATTATCCTGGTAAATACTAGGCCAAATGGCCTGTTACGATCTTGCATTTTCTATCCAACATTTTAGACAGCGGCTGATACACTTCTTCCCATTAGCATGGTATTCCAAGATTTCGTACATTAAACATTCCATCCACATAATATCTCCAGATATTCTGGTAGCTTGTGATGTAGGCCTAGTCCAATACTAATTCAGTCACTAACCATTCAAACTTTCGTAATTTCTCCTGTGGTAAAATTGTTGTATCCCTATGTTCGTCTCATAAAATAATAAAATGTTCTTAATCTCAGACTTTTTGAGAGTCAACATTTCACTACCAACAGCATAGAGCTTAAATTGTTTCTTGCTAGCATTCTATATATGCGTAAATGGTTATGTTCCTGGACACACGTTGGTTTGAAAATATTGTTAACATAAAACATTAATTACTAAGGTCCCTGAGCCAAATAACGCCATGTATATCTTTAACGCCACCCTATTAAAATTTGTTAACGACACAAGTTTTCGGTAGTGCACTACTGTAGCCTGCATTCGCTTGCAATCTAGTGATGAAATGAATTGCTAGCTGTCCGCTGACATTTACGAGTGACATTATATTCCATTAGTTTCCTGTTGTATGTTGATAGTGGATGGCTGTTCTTATATCAAGGTAAGAGGCAATATTTTATTTTTTGTGTTGAGCAAATAATAACTATATTAAACTATATATTTTCGTGATCCTTAAACATTCTTCTATGTATAGAAAGTATTTGCTGTCTATAAAATTTGAAAATGTTAGAGAAACAGGCATGTCATGTTATCAAATACTCAGTAGCGCTTTAACGCCATGTGGCGTTAAAGGTCTACAGACAAAATTTTAGGTTATGTTAGTACTAAGGCTGACAGTACAGCGTCAGTGTGAAAACATCAGGAAAATCACTAAGCTTTCAACTTACAAATGTTCCGAATGTGCAGTGATGATATTGGTTCAATTGCTTATCGAACTCTTATTTTTTTTTTATTTTACATAACTTAATTTTTTTGTTTTACTTATTGGAAATCATTCATATTAAACTAAAGTAAATGCTTTTGTGTTTAATAACTTCCTACTGTGTCACATTGTCTCTTTTTTTTAAAAAGTAAGGAGTCACTGGAAAACATATTTTCCTAATCCATCTAGTGTTTCAGTTTCAGATCAAGAATCTTTCATTAGTGTTGAGTGATTTTGTATATTTTATTAACAGAAACTCAAATTTAGTCGCTTAGTTCAATTTGTGTTGCTTAGGAAAAATAATTCATTAAAAATTATAAGCGTATAGGTTACTAGAAAATAGGTGGCGTTAATTGGACAACCTGTTCCTAATAACGCCAGTTTACGAAGTTTTCCTATTTGAGTTCTAATTCTTGTTCGGTATATAATATATCCATTTTCATTGTGCTATTTTGTAAAGATAAGATTACAGTTTCTATTTCATAATTTTCGTGTTTGTACATAACTTATTTCCAGAGCAAAAGTGACTGAAGTGTTAAGGTGGCGTTATTTGGTACGTGTACCTCTTATTAAAGGTTTAGGCATAAGGAAAAATGTATTTGTCAAGTTTGTCACGTAATAACAGAGTTTATCGTTGGTACGCGATGAAGGAACTAATTGGTCTCCTCCTGTCTACATAAGCAAAGAGTTCCTGATAGGAGGAAGACATTTTTGATTCTGCATCTAAGCATCGAACACAATCTTCTTGGTTGTCAGTTACTGACAAAGATCCTATGATCTAAATACATTCTGAAACGTGAAAGCACTGCGGTGGTCTCGGCTGGAACTGAACTCGGACGAATCAAGGCGATACTGTCCCCTGGTTGTAAAATCTGTTAGTGTCGTCGAGCTATATGCGGCCCGGCCGGACGACACGGTGACATTGTTTATGGCACGAATGTGTGCTCGAGGTAGGCGTTAACGACAACTAGATGGACATAGGGAACTTTATTACACGACAACCTCTCTAACTCGTCCCCAGCCGGCCGGCCGGCAGGGCACTGAATGCCAACAGTCACAATCTAGTAATGGATAGGTAAGGCGAATTCATAAATTACGTTTTAAGAGTCTTTTTCTCTCTCTCTCTCTGTCTGCCTTTCTGTTTTACTTTGATCGCAATATCCGGGAGAAACATGTGCGAATTACCTACAGCCAAATTTCTCCTTGTTGCCTCATACTCGGGCGCCACGCTTGGTTCTTAATTGATTTCGCTGGTGTTGGGAAACAACTCAATATAGCTGTCAGAGGACACGTCGCAACGTGGAAACAAAGAAGAAAACATGGCAACCGATAAGTAATTATGAATCTATCGTAATTTAAGAGAAATTCTTCTAACATGCCTATCATAATAATAATAATAATAATAATAATAATAATAATAATAATAATAATAATAATAATAATATGTGAAACAATGTTATTAGCGAGCGATATGTAGAACAGGAACTGGCAACTCTACACATTATCTTAGTTGCCTTATGAGTGATGCCTTATCGGTGTAACTCATGATGTTCAAACCTGTCTTCTGACAGTTTTCTAAACAACAACCGGAATAATAAGTTATATCCAAATTAAATATCAGATAAATAAAGAGAAACACTGTTAAATGGGATATTATGCGACAAAAACATGAATTAAAGATTTCAAAATTCAAATACATAAATTTATTGTGACACATGAAGCTGAAACTTAGAAACTGAGTAAAAATTTGAGGTCAAAATTATTCTCGATGGGAACTGATTTTTTGATACGTTCAGCCAAACATTCTAGACGTCAAAGGATAAAAAGCGAGATGATTAGACAAAAGGTGAATACGAAAAATTCAATTTTGGAAGAAGAGGAATTTGCAGATCTCGAAATACATGGACGAAGGAAGTTAAAAAAAAACAATGTGTGAATATGAGTTACAAGAAAGCAAATGGGAAGATAGAGAAGGTTGGAAAAAGAAAATAAGGGTGTAGATTTTGGGGCTATAAAGATGTTAATAATGAATCATAAATCTGTATATTATTAATAATAATAATAATAATAATAATAATTCTATTCTTCACTTGATATAATTAGGAACATCTAGATTTAACGCTCCTAATTATGTCAGGTGAAGAATACAATGCGTGCAGTTCTGCGTTTTGTAACTTTCTTCATTCGCCTGTAACTTAATCCGTCTTAGCCCCAAATATTTTCCTAAGCACCTTATTTTCGAACACCCTTAACCTCAGTTTTTCTCTCAAAGTGAGAGTTGAAGTTTCACAACCATACAGAACAATCGGTAATATAACTGTTTTATGAATTCTAATGTTCAGCTTCACTTTGTCATTTTTACAAGAAGGAAAAAAATTGTTGGCATTAAAATACTCAGCCCAGCTTTAAAAATGCGTATTTATTCTTAACTTGCAGATATTTTATACCACTATATGTACTTATTTTACTTGAATACTTCGTATTTTGCCAACAATTTCTGAATTAAAATATAATACTGTAGTAGGTTTTGGCCTGAAGAACATAAAATAGATTGTTTTGGAAAAATATAATTATGGGCCTACTTTCAAATATTTTCAGTGACAAATAGCAGGAACTGGCAAAAAAAATGACTTTACCATTGGATTCAGAGTGCAAGAAATAAGTTATTGTGTCAAAGTCGGGTTTTAAGCAAAACAGCAACTTTTGAAAACAAACCATTCAATTTTTAATAGAAAAAAAATAACTGTTCTCTTCAGAAATAGGAGTTATTGCAAACTGTCTGACAATAGGATATGGGAAATCCATATATTTGAAAGCTCCTGGGCAACGCTGGCTACGATTAAAGTAAAAGTAGAACGTAACGTACGACAAAATAATGGTCCGAGGTCAATTAAGAGCCGTTTATCAATCAATATGACGCAGAACAAAACCCGATCTGTTGTGTCCAGGATGCCGCTGTAGCCACTGTCCCTCACCTCCCTGACCCGGTTCGTTTCTCGCTGGGTCATTGTGGAATGTTATTTTTGAGGGGAACAATGCCGCCTTTCATCTATCCGTTTACACAGGCAATGTTATCACGACTGATCGTACAGCGTCATTGGGGAACGATTACTTAGATCGGTCCTGAGCTACGGACAATTATTAGATTAAAGAAAAGTCCTCGTAACATATACAGTACCTATAATGTTATATATCACCACAATATGAAGAACATTAAGTCCTGTTATATTTACCACTAAAACTATCACTTCAATTAATATATTTTCTTAGTGAGCCTTGCAATATTAATATTGGTGTCCCTCAGAGTACAGTTCTTGGTCCTGTTTTGTATTTGATATGTATGTATATGTATGATTTATTAACAATTGATTTACAAAAACATAAAGATGTATTGTATTCGTATACAGTACTAAAGTATACAATTCCAGTTGTTCCACAATTAGCTAATTGTCAAATTATAAGTAAATCTTCCGAAGTTAAATATTTATGGATCATAATTGATAAACAAAAGAAATGAGACAAACATATCAACTATTTTTGCAACAAATTACGTAAAATTATACATTATTCTGTGCAGTTGTGAAATTACTTATGAATACACGTACTACGTAGGCCTTCCGTTTACCTTGCCTTATTTCGGTCTATAACACAAAATAGAATATTAGGATGGGGTAGTAATTAGAACTAAACTTATTCCACTAGTTTTATTACAGAGAAGCATAATTAAAATAAAAGGCTAAAAAAAAGTTATAGATTATTTTACCGAAAAATTGTTTAAAGAACTAAGGCCTAAACTCCTGAAAATACATCAAATTTGTATCAATGTATTACTAATTTTTAGGCATAAAAATCACACATATTTCAGATAATAAACACATAAAAACAAAGCAGAAGCATGGATACAATACGTTTGTTTGAACCAAAATGTATAACGAGGATTGATTTAAATCATAGTAGTAATATTGGCCTTATAATTTATAACAAATTAATAAAAAGAACTACCCATATCTATTTAACTCAAATAGTTTTAAATTTTAAAATGTATGTAAGAACTTTGATATTAGGGAGTATTAATTTTCAAGATGTTATTTATGGTAATTTGGCTATGTAATTTTTTGTGTCTTCAATTCTTTCCTGAGTGCGAGATCATTCTCTTTCAGGAAAGTGCTAGAATTATTATTATTATTATTATTATTATTATTATTATTATTATTATTATTATTATTATTATTATTATTATTATTATTATTATTATCGCTGTCACAGTCATCGTCTTTTACATAAATGCATAGGCATACATACATACATACATACATACATACATACATACATACATACATACATACATACATACATACATACATACATAGGCTGTGTTCTGTTCATGGGCACGTCTTTCACTGCAAACCCAGCATTCTCCAGTCTTTCCTATTTTCTGCCTTCCTCTTAGTCTCCGCATATGATCCACAAATATCTTAATGTTATCTATCATCTGATATATTTTTCTGCCCCGAACTCTTCTCCCGTTCACCATTCCTTCCAGTGCATCCTTCAGTAGGCAATTTCTTCTAAGCGAGTGACCCAGCCAACTCTTTCTTCTCTTTCTGATCAGTTTCAGCATCATTCTTTCTCCACCCACTCTTTCCAAGACAAGTTCATTTCTTATTCTGTCTGTCCACTTCACACGTTCCTTTCTTCCCCATATCTACATTTCAAATGCTTCTATTCGTTTCTCTTCACTTCGTCGTAATGTCCATGTTTCTGCCCCAAACAATGCCACACTTCTCACAAAACATCGTCATTTTTATCATCATAATCATCAAACTGTTCTCCCCGTCCCTGAGAATTCAGTTTCGTTAGTGGTTTCATGTTCTACGTACACATTCGTCCAACGTGTCGCCTTCCGCTTTACTTATACAGAAAATATTTTTTTGCACGATCGTGTTTTTTACTGTATTTACAGCTATTGTTGTTAGGCTTTGAAAGTTAGAAATTTATTTAACACAGAAACTTGTTGCTATGGAAACCATTCTTCATAACATAAAACTATACTGAAATAGATCCATTACAGTACACTTGTTGTTACTAAGTTACCATTACAGTGTAGTTTTGCGAAGGCTTTCGAATAATATTGCTCTAAATTTTCAATGCAATGTATATAGTGTATGCAGTTTTAAAAGTATGATCGTGCAAAAATGTTGCACAATACACGTTTGTGAAGTACATTGAAATATCTCGGAAACTGAAAAATCCGCTGTGCTCGTTTTTCAAACTTTCCCTCGATTTTGTAAAAAGCACTTCCAATCTTGTACCGTAATATACTATTTCTGTAAAAAAAATTGTTTTATGCTGATTTCATCAATAAAACTACTTTCATAATATATAGGAACTAACAAAATATATCAACAATCAAATTGTTATAATAGTAACCATAATCACAGTGCTTCTGTACAAAACATGATATATTACGTAAAAAATATGCTCTTTCAGACTATAGGGTGTCATTTAAAAATGTTCTCGCTGACGTAATAACTGGCACAAAAATAGTCACAAAAATATTTTGTTTCCATGTTGAAATAACCAATACGCTGTATAATCTGGTGACCGTTATGTAACACACTGGATCATCTGCATGCCATCTTTGGAACTCAAAATTCATAAACAGACGTTCAACTCATCCAACCTCTTTCCCCTGGAGATAATAATAATAATAATAATAATAATAATAATAATAATAATAATAATAGTAATATTTATTTATTCTGGTGAAGTTAAGGCCATCAGGCCCTCTCTTCCACTTAGCCAGATTATATGCATAAGGAATGAACTAGTAAGCTTATAATCTAAGTATATGCTGAAGAATTTTCTTCCACCCCTAAGTACACGCACAAACTCGCACACCTGTTACAATTCTGCCACCTTGCTAGTTGGGAGGGACACAATAATAGCTGTCTAAACAACAGAAGACAATTTCGTACCGATAGCACCTGTCGACACAATAGCAGGATTCATGCTATTTTTTGCGTGAGTTATGCGGGCAATCTATAGGACAAGATGATCGTTTTAATTTACCGAACTGAAATTAACATTCTGTGGTTGTGTATTCTATACCATAATGTCTGTTTAGTGTTGACAGTAGTAGAATTTTGTGGAAGTACTTCAATGTTTTCTAGAAATTGAATTCGTCGACATATGCATTAAGTGAGTACAGTGTGTTCAAAAACGTTCCCCCTAAATTTTAAATAGGACTACTATTAAGAGTAAATAATTGAATGGATACACAGTAATACAAACATTTTAAATTTTATGCTATCAGATATTACCTGGACCACGCGAGCGTTGTCCGTGTGTTTATCTTAGTCTTGTGAGCTACTGCAGATATTACTCATTCATGCGTAGGGTAGTGCAAGCTATTGTGTTTTTTTTTTTTTTACTTTTGAGAACACTGAAGGGATTACTCATTAGTTCATTAGTACGTAGAGTAGTGCAAGTTACTCGTACTGTTTTCTTTCTAATTGTTTTAAGAAAACGGTGTATAGTATATACTGTATTGCGGCGAGTTTTATTGTTTCAAGTTACCCAAAAATGTAAGAAAATATCCGACAAGTCATTTCGAGCATTTCGCAAGAAGAGATTAATCGAGCATCTCAGAACAATCTTCGAAGATATAAATAAACAATTTATTGAAGCAGAAGGAGGACACAGGTAAGATGAACTTACATTCATTTTTAAATCGTTTATAAACATTTTCCCCTCTAAACATGTTTTTCTTCATAAAATTAAAATTACTACCGCAGAAGCGACGGACGATTTCGCGGTAACTGCACGAGGCGTTATAACAGAAGATGCCGCTGAACTTCCGGTGTGAGGGAACAGTCATATATGAAGAATCCAGTATAATAAACGGATGAACGTTCATTTTAATCACATTATTACGGCAAAATAAATTCTCGCTCGTACTGTCTGCCAGAATCAATAAGAAACTTAACTCATTTGTGATTACTTTATGATTGCAGTTTGCTATCTTATTGAAACATCAGACTTTGATCTTACAGTTAGTGAGACACGTAAAGGAAACTCAAACACAGCTGCAGGAGGAGTGACACTTAGCGGTAAGTAAATAAAACAGTATCTTTTTATCCCATAGAAAATTATTGACTGATCGTCCATATGAAGGCACTTATGTAGATCAATATATGCACAAAATCGTTGCCAAGGATGAGCTATAGGAAGCTGGTACAAGCTACACCCGCAATGAGATGATGATTATGATGATGATGATGATGATGATGATGATGATGATGATGATATGTTGGGATATCACAGGAGTGCTACACACAAATAGACTGCAATCAAGAGTTATCATGGATCTTGATATTATTACTGTTGCTGTTGTTGTTGTTATTATTATTATTATTATTATTATTATTATTATTATTATTATTATTATTATTATTAATCTGCAACTACAAAATAGCAGTGCAAAAATTAGTTTTCCATGTTTCGTAAAACTTTGCAAGTAACAAATTTATAATATTCAAATATTAGTAGACTTAATTGCTTTTCTTCCTCGAGACAGTCTTCTTTTTGAAGGTTAAATAATCTGTTAGACTGGAACTCTGGGTTTCCCATATACGAAAGCAATAGTTTAACACTGAACCGTTGAATTCTACGAAGTGAATCATCATGTCTGATAGAAACCAATCTAAGATCACAAAATTAAATTATTGCCGATAACCCTAATTCAGCTAAACCTGCTTAAACTACGTAACACGGAAGTTGGACCTTCGTGCCAGTCAATTTGAAATACCTCATCATCCTGCGGTCTGAGAGAGGCCTCGGGTCCTTGTTGCAGCAGCAGTAGCGTGCGTGCCAACCCGCTGACATGCAGGTCTAAATCATCAAAAAGACTAAACAAAAATGAACACTACTTTCCCGTGCCTAAAAAAAAGGCTTAAATTACATATCACAAATCTTCTCGTCTTTGTTACTATGCTGAGATTAATCGTAACGTAATTTTCAGTGCAGTCTCAATAATTTTGCTTTGACGTTGGTTATCAATGGAGTACTGTCATTAATACATAGGCTAATCCACATCCCATTAGAGAAATAACAAAACGTTATGATGCGAAACATTAAAGTACCGTAGAAGAGGGTAAAGTCGATCAAAATTTTGCAATTTTTTAATGATATTGAGGTTATGCAATGGAGCGAAGTTCCTCAGAAAATAGCATTTTGTCGTCATATCCTTCACTTATGAAGACACGTTACAAGAACTGAATTACAATCTATAAAAAACTGTTTTTTTTTATTTGACTTGTGATCGAAGTTACCTGCTTAAATAGGGTAAAGTCGATCACCATTGAAATTTTAGTTTAAGGTCGATTTTAAAATATTGCGGAGTAAAGTCGATCACTGTTTATGTTTTTAAAAACAAATTAAGTGTATTAATTATATTTTATTTGTTATAAGGGGTGTAAAAAACAATAATAATCTTCAATATATGCCTAAAGCATTATATAATGTATCTTTTGTTACTATTCGATACAATTAGGCCTATAGGTCTCCGCTGTACAATCGTGACTATGATTGCCAACTTATAAAACATAAAAACGCATTTTAATACTTCACATACCAACAAACAAAGATTTAAGAATTCAAAATTTACATTGAAATACCACCCTTCAATTATAATCTAAAATGAAATTCAACATTGATTAGGTTTATATCAGATGTTATTTGAAATCTTCCCCTCCTCATGTCACTTTAGAAACTACGTTGTTCCCATAGTCAGGCACAGAGGGGTGTACGAAATATGTTCCTTTGGCAGTGCTTCTCTTAAGCAAGAAATTCACCATAATTTCGTCTTCCTCTTTCCCCACTATCCCATCAATATAAGCTATACTATGACACTTTTATGATAAGTGTTAGTTGGAGATATTTCGGTGAACAATTTATTCTTCCTGCTGGTCCTATCTGTTTCGAGTAGGCCGATGGCATGATCGACTTAGCCCTACAAAGGTACAAGTTTTCTTAAAATAATAAGTTTCAATACTGACATTTACGAACTGCAAAACTATTATTTCAGGATGCAATCTCAACGAAAAGTACTTACGTGTACTTCCTGTCTCCTTTCACTGCTGACTATAATTTAGACTTTGTTTTCATTAAAGAGAAAAAGTTGAAAATAACAATTTTCACTTCAACGGTAAATACTCAGTGTTCCCATTATTGGCATTCGCAGGCTTCTTGTTGTCCCTCTTGCTTACATTTACAATGAAAGGCAATGAAGTCAGCATAACAAAATTTTAACAAGTAACTGAGAAAATATATAATTTTCAATAAAAATCGCAAATGATCGATTTTACACCCACTGATTGACTTTACCCACTTCTACGGTAACTAATAACATAACTGATGGCATTTTCACAAATCAACCAAATTAATTTGTCTACACCCAGTGGCTAAAGAGTACTATTTCGATTTCTCAGGATTATTTCGGTTACTAAACGACGTCGTTTCTACCTAGCATCGGTAGAATTTGTGCTAGTGAAATAATATGTAGCCTTAGAGTTGGAAAATCTCAGAAAAAAATAAAATTAGGTAATCAGCACAAGCGGGATTCAAACCTACGCCCGAGGATATCCTAGAGTCACGATTCGAGCTCGTTAACCCTTGAAGTTTCCATCGTCCCACTTCCCCGGAAAAAAGTGAGAGAGGAATATGACGAATGATTAACGTACAGTAAGCCTATGAACTATGTCTGAAGCTACTGCAAGAGAATGATGTTAAAATGGACAATGGTTGATTACCCAGATACTATTGGCGGAGTGAATGGGAAGATATCGATAATCTCCATAAAACACAGAACATAATATTATGCTGTTGTTTAGTCAACTGTCCGAAGATAGATATGAACTTCATGATACCAATAAAGCATCACTCATGAGGCAACAAAGCTAGGAGATAATGGATTAGGTTGAACTTCTTTTTCAGGAGTTGTTTCCAACGATTTCTATTGATAGGGACAAAAATCGCAATCCTACTCGCAATATTTACCGAATAAGAGGTTGTTAATCATTTGAGAAAAACATTCTTTTTTTTAAACTAGTAACTTGCCAACAATATAATACTATAGATTTTTGTTACATACAACATGAGCTATTCGCTCTAAAAATCTGCAAGACTATTTCACTTCCAATCTGTATGTATATATATAAGGTAATTCTGCGGCTTTGTTACACACTTTTAGGGATGACAGAAGAGATCATTATGAACAACATTCAAATAGGAATCCGTGTTAATCGGTCTAACGAACATTGCAGAATAAGAACCCTAAATGTTCGTTATTTCCGTATAGACTTTTAATTAATGCATACCGCACAGTATTCAAATTGAAGGTTATTGCAATTCACATACCAGTACGCATTACAGAAACAAAATTGTTCAAATTGTAATGGTTGGTTGGCGTCGTAAAGAAAATTCTAAATGATAAAACCTTGCATCTTAACGTACTTTTCTGTCTGTTTTTTTTTTCTTAAGAAATGTGTATCAGCAAATTCTCTCAATGTCAACGTTTCATAAAATTCAAACTGCTCACACCGTTATATCTCTACAGCAGCTAGACAAATATAAAAACTAGATACCTACAGTAACTGTAAGGGTGTAAAAAATAACTTTCGAATATTGCTTAACAGCCTCCTTGGAAGGAGTAGCTACCGTGGTTGTCTAGTGGCTAGAGCGGAACCGGGTTCGATCCCCGGAGTACTCCGATTTATAACTCGTGTTGGGCAAACCCTAGGTCTAGGTAACACATGGGTTTTCTCAGAGAGCTCCGGTTCCCCTGTGTCATCAGAACAAATCTCCATCATCATCTCGTCTTATCGCGTGTGTAGCGTAGACCAGCCTCCTATGGCGCACCCTGGGTAACAACTCTGGCTGTAAATTGGTCTACACAACTGGCTTCATATGGCTGAATGACGAAAAGTCAAGTACCCGCCATTAGTAAAATAAAAATTGGAAGTAGTAGTTCTTTTGCCATCCTCTGTGAATACCTAGTCTGTCACGTGACATGTGAGATGACCTTTTGCAATCAAAGCTCCTCGCCATCTCAGTAAGCACAATCTACTAAAACCAACAGGAGACTACAAAGATTTTGGGAAATCTTTTATTCAAAATTTAATTTCGTAACGTTATAGTTAGTGTGGGCAGTTTTGTTCACAACAAATATTTCAATGTGATAAAATGTTATTGATCACAGGAATGAAGAAATAAGCTTCTTTTTACATTATGCATGGCAATACATTATGCAACACAAAGTCAAAACTATGTGTACCTAGAGTGACCAGATTCACATCGATAAGAAAGAGGCCACAAAGCTTCAAAAAGGAGGACATTGTTCGAAAAGAGAGAACAGAAACTATGTACTTATATTTAGGACTAGGCCTATATCATACTATAAATTACATCAATATCTATTTTCTTACAAAATATTTACAGTACAGATTTAGGCTTGTATAATACTTAAAAAAGTATGTTAATATTAAAAAAATAATTATGATAAAATTTGATAATAATGATTTTAGAATTAGCTACATATGAAAGTCAAGGCAACTTCAATTAATAAAGAGGACAGAAAATATCTATTTAGATTTATTTTTTTTAGTTGGTTATTTAACGACGCTATATTAACTACGAGGTTATTTAGCGTCGATGAGATTGGTGATAGCGAGATGGTATTTGGCAAGATGAGGCCGAGGATTCGCCATAGATTACCTGGCATTCACCTTAAGGTTGGGGAAAACCTCGGAAAAACAACCAGGTAATCACCCAAACGGGGATCGAACCCACACCTGAGCGCAACTTCAGACCGGCAGACAAGCGCCTTAACCGACTGAGCCACGCCGGTGACCTTATTTAAATTTAGGCTTAGGTCTATATTATACTTAAAATTATGTCAATATCTATTTTATTACAGTATACTTACGATAAAACTTCATAATATAAAATTATTGTACAGTTAACTACATGAAAGCCAAGGGAACTATAACTATTACCAAAATATATAAAAAGACCGCACAAAATGTGAATTTAATATTACTTTGTAAGCAAACAGAGTTATGATAGTTGGCAAAGAGTATATTCCGTCGATGCTGCTGCCACCTACAGGCAAATTACTTGAAAAAAGCGTCAAATCAGATCATTTCAAAATATCAGGCATACAAGTTAAGAAGAGGAGGACATTTCTTCATTTTTTAAAATTCATCCGGACCCTTGAAAAAGACCTAAAAAGGAGGACATGTCCGGACAAAAGAGGACGTCTGGTCGCTCTATGTGTATCGCCTTATCCATACCAAATATTAGCTGTTAAAAGAACTTTCTTAAAGGTTCAAACACCGGCGCTTTCCAGTAGTGAGCTCAGATATTTACCAGTAAAGAGCGTTCTTCAGCCATAAAGTAACCACAGTTGCACGAGAGTACATACAAACTGTTCTGTTACATTACAGACGCAATATCTCACATTCTGTTATCCTCTCGATCGATGGACTTTCAGAACAGACTAGACGAGATGCTAACACGGAGCTCAAGAGGATTGTTAGGATAATTGAACGCTGCGGGGAATCCCCCTATTCAATTGTCAGGATATCCAATATGGCAACTTGGATACGAAATTGCTTTCCTCACACATCTGTCGCAAAGTTCAGTCGAGAACTGACATAGGCGGGAGTATTGTGTGGTGCAAAAAGAATGTATTGTGACAACCGCAGAAAAGAAAAGGAAAGAGGATATTATAATGAGAGACACTGAGACCAAGGTAGCGTCAGTTCCACGAGCGACATAAACAATATCGAGGCACGAGAAATATTCGAGATTGTGCGATGCAATTATCCGACACGTTTAAATCATGAAGCTGGAAATTTCCAATTAAGAAGCAAGGCTATAGACACAATTGTGTGCTGAATTTATGCTGTTATCAGTTTTGTTTATTCCCATAATATTTTCAAGAAATTACGGTCTAATAAACCATCTAATAAGTGGAACAACGTCCTTAAAGATCATTGCTTGCATATTAAGTTCATATATGCAATTATATTTACTGCTCGGGTTTCTTAAGGGTCATTTTGAAACGGTAACACATCCGAATGAAACTGAGAGAGCTCAAATTTTTCTTGTAATGACTTTCTCGGTCACAGTGTCAACCTGGCAGTAGGAAATAGAGTCGTCACAACCGGTTACGAAAAATAGAAATTATATATTGCTATTGAACGCCTGGCGCTATAGTCATTATGCAAAGCTCTCCCATCTCGCAGAGTATCTCTGATTCGGTTTATCGAATATTCGAGTTGTTTCTCATTCTTTGTGGGTGGAGGGCAAAGGCAGACCACATTGAGTCATGCAGGAATTACAAGAGCCCTTGCAAGGATGCGTTTATCATCGTGTAGGACTACCATTTGATTGATCATTCTTCCTCTCTCAATACATGCAATCAATCAATCAATCAATCATCCATCGATTCATCCATCATCCATTCATCGACTCATTTATTCAATCGATTCATTGATTCATTCATGTATGGATTGATTGTTTCATTCATTGATTCACTGATGATCGATTAATTCATTGATTCATTAGTTATTTATTCATAAGCTCATTGATTCATTAATTCTTCCAGTCTAGATATTACCTTCAAGAGCAACAACATGCTTAGTGAAAGTACAAGCATTTGAGCTTCAGAGTACTTCTCTACTTTTCTTTTTGTTAACAACACTCTATCTTCTTAAAACATGATTTATTAATGAAATAATAATGCAGTTCTTTAGAGTAATTAAAAGGCATTATATATCAACACTACTGTTTTAGAGGTATGCATTTTGAGTGTAAAATGTAAATATTACACTAGAATGTAGGCCTATGTATTTGCTCTCTCTTTAGTAAGTAATTGTAATTTATTTTATTCTTGCATTTCTTCACGCACCAGATTTCATATTCTGCATTACACTTATTCCCTTTGTTGTTATACTGGTGTCCATTTGTTCATTTATGTATTAGTTACCACACCTGTGGAGTAACGGTCAGCGCGTCTGGCTGCGAAACCAGGTGGCCCGGGTTCGAATCCCGGTTGGGGCAAGTTACCTGGTTGAGGTTTTTTCCGGGGTTTTCCCTCAACCCAATACGAGCAAATGCTGGGTAACTTTCGGTGCTGGACCCCTGACTCATTTCACCGGCATTATCACCTTCATTTCATTCAGACGCTAAATAACCTAGATGTTGATACAGCGTCGTAAAATAACCAATAAAAAAATAAAAATGTATTAGTTATGAAGATAAGTGTATTAAAGTGTCTAATCAATAATTGTGGACCTATAGCAAACACATTTTTAATAAGACAAAGTAAATTTCCTTCCATTGTTACTCCGTTTGTGTACTCAGAAAATGTCGGTTTCATGTATGATGAAGTGCGCCTGGTGTTCTGTTTACCTGCAAAACATAAGGTGTAATCGGTTGAAAATCGAATATTCGGTTGGTTGCCCGACCTTGACGGATGTTCTCTAACCGGTCGAATCTAAACCGGTTGTGCTATTTTGCTGCTTTTTCTAGTAGGAAACTCCTTTAGATAATACAGAATTTACTTAAAAAGAGACAGCAGACTTTCTGTGCATAATGGACATAAATACTCATTTTATCGGCCAAGAACCGAACCCAGCTCCGTTGGATGTTTGGCCTGGTACACTTGAGTTACAAGGGGACTAAATTCGTTAACAAATCTAGCAATGGCTTTCATACCGCGGAGGAATTTTCCTAAGCTAAAATATTTACCATTCTTCAACCTGTACTGGTTTGGTCTTAATCTTTGCCTAGGAGTCTAGGGGTACAAAGTATGAGAAAACATAATAGGCCTATAACTAATCTAATTAATTTTTGGTCATAGTAAAGAATACTGTATGCTATAATTATGTGCTCTTCCGAGTAAAAATTTTAATGATTCCCGGTTGCTTTCTGCGAATCTCCTTCCACTTGATCATAGTTCGCTCATCAACATGATTCAGAGCGCTCTTCGCTCGAAAGAAACGTCTTCGAGTGCGGAACCTTGGAGCGAGCAAAAAAGTTGCATTGCAGTGCTCAATTATGCCCCTAGCCTGAAAGATCTTGCTGTTCGGAAGACAAATGTTGAGCACACAAACTATTGATGTGGAATATGTGTAAAAATGAAAAATGAAAAATTTAAGAAGTTATAATAATGAATCGTGTTTATATGGGTTTGCTTTTAAGTTGTACTCTTAGCTAAGTTTATGACCAACCCCGTACTAGATGGATGCATGGTAGAAATACCGTGTCGTGGAATGAGCACGACTCCAGACATAAGACGACACTACAGGATATTACATTCACAAACAACCGTGTTCTAGAGATGATTTGGCCCGAGAAGTGGCTTCTATAAAACGCTAAAGGTGCATTTTGAATTTACTTAATAAACCATGGTTGGCATTAACATATAGATCTAAGTGGATAAAGAAGAAGATAAATATTAAGAGGAAAAATTACATAAAGTTAATGAAGTGCCCTTCGCATAAGATTTACAAATAGACATGCATCACGAATTTATAAATCTTTCTTTGTGGGTCAGTAGAATCGGGTTCGATTCTCGTCGGGAAGCGGAGGAGATTTATTACTTTCTAACAGTAACTATATATGTGTCTCCTTTCTTGTACATTTGTCCATTGTGTCTAGCGTTGGACTTGCGCCATGTGGGACACATGACCAGGAAGTTCCGATACTTGGGTATGTGTGGTTTTTATACCTATGGAGACGGAGCAAGTCACGAATTCCGATTTCAAAAGAATGACCGACTATGACCATGATGATGATAAAATTATGTGGTGGTGATGGTAATGCTTTGATAGTGATGGTAATAGTGGTATTGGTGATGGTAACAATAATTTGGTGATTCTCAATTTTCCTTAAATTAAACTGATTCTCAAAGAATCTGTAAGTACAAAGTTTCTGACAATGGTGTTGGATAAGCACTTTAACCGGTAAACAAACACAAAAAATTTTACCTCTAAATTTAACTCTGCATTTTATGCATTAAATTTCTTACCTTCTATTGACAATATAGACACCCTTAAAATTGAATGCTTCATAATATTTTAATTCTATGATGAAGTGCCATTTAATATTTCCGACTAAGACATCTAAAGGTAAGCAATTTTTTTTCTATTTTACAAAACAAGGCCCTAAGAATAATGACATGTATGCATAAAAGGATATCTTGTAAAAACATTTTGAAATTTTTAAAAATATTTACCATACCTTATGAGTAGGACTACATTCTCTCCCTAACGATATTTTATGTTCAAAATCAAGATATTCTTGTTACGGATAAAAACATTCATAATTTTAATACAAGACAATAAAGAGATCTCTATCTACCCTCTGTTAGTCCGAGTTGTTATGAAACAATAGTTCATTATTCAAGTATACAATCTTCAATGAACTACCCAATTATCTTAGTCTTAGAGCTTTGATGGGCCAAATGGAAAAGTTTAGAACAGAATTAACTAAATTTCTCCGCATTCATATCTTCCGGTCGCCCTCGGTAGCGCAGTTGGTATAGCGCTGGTCTTCTATGCTCGAGGTTGCGGGTTCGAACCCGGCCGAGGTCGATGGCATTTAAGTGTGTTTAAATGCGAAGCTTCATGTCAGTAGATTTACTGGCATGTAAAAGAACTCCTGCGGGACAAAAATTCCGGCACACCGGCGACGCTGATATAACCTCTGCAGTTGCGAGCGTCGTTAAATAAACCATATTTATTATTATTCATATCTTCCACTCAACTGATGAAACGTTTATGCTTGTAAATTGTGTAAGGACTAGGGAATACAACAAATGAAATAATAATTAAATGTTGACGATAGTAGTGGTGGACGGAGGGAGTGTCATGGTTGGAGGTGTAGTGCATAAGCGTAGCGTTAGAGGCAGTGTTAGTGGTGATAATGATTAAGACAGAAGTATATGCGAAAATCAATAGGTAATACACAACTAAACTTGGATGGATGGCTGGATGGATGGATGGATGGATGGATGGATGGATGGACAGACAGACGGACAAGTGGGTGGGTGGGTTGGGAACGGACGGACGGACAAATTAATCAATCAATTAATCAATGGATCAAAATGAATTAATTCGTGATTAATGATAATTTAATAGAATGTGGGGAAGTAAATACATAACTGTTTATACTTAAATATGCTAGACAGAAAATTAGAAACAATACAAGATTATAACTGGCTATGCTGTACGCAGCGTCTTACGCCTACAACTTTAAAATTGCTTGGAAATCGGCAAAGGTATACAAAATGTCTTGCTACATTTTAAAGTTGCTTGTAGACCGGCAACGTTACTCAAAATGTCTTAGGCTTGCTACTTTAAAGTTGCTTGGAGACCGACAACGGTACACAAAAATCTTATGCCTGTAGCTTTAATGTTGTTTGGAGACAGTGCACGAAATATGTTAGGCCTGTAACTTTAAAGTTGCTTGGAAACCGGCAGCTGTAAACAAAATGTCTTAGGCTTGTACCTTAAAGTTGCTTGGAGATAAGAAACGGTAAACAAAATGTATTAGAATCTACGTAAATCTACGTAAAGATTATTATTTGTTTGGTTCTACAGAATACATTTAATATTAAAATGTATTAAACCTGCACGATGGTAAGTTAGAAATATCGTCTAGGACATAAAAGTTTATTTGTTGCCAATGTGATGCCTCTTCCTGCGTTAGGTTAAGACCCGAATTCATGGAAGTGCATTTCTACAGTGACAGGTAAAAAATCTAAAATTTTTGCTTAGAGTGCATACACCTTAAAGAGTAGACTGAGGTCTGAAGATAATGGTGACTAGGGCCTATAAATGTTAAGTAATGAGTACAACACGGGTCAATTGATTAATTAGATACGGGCGATGATGGGAAGGAGGGAAGGAGAGATGAGATAGGAGGAATCTTCAGAAAGGGCCAAATAAATCTAGTCTGTACAACTCTATGTGTTACTGGTGTAGCATGTTCCTGTGTTTTCATGTCGCACTTGTGATTACATCTGAACGCAACTACGAGGTCAGGATAACCGGTCTCGGATAGGATCGAATCCCAGCCTCCCGAGTGCGTGGCCATCTCGTTGATGTGAATATAAAGACGCAACATATATCATACAACAATTAACCATCTCCACGTGCCTCTCCGTGTATAGGTCGACCGCGCTAACAGGAGGCCGTGCGGGTCACACGCCGCAATTAAAGTGTCCGGTCGGACGTTTTAACGACGACGCCTACGTCAGCCTTACATTCATGTTGTAAATATTGTACTCAGCCTGCTAGTGTGTATAGTTCGAATCGGCTATTGCGAGGCAGAATGCAGAAATACATTAAAAAATAACTAAGTAAATGAAGGAAGAAGGAAAAAGTAGAATGGAGATGGAACAACGGTATGAAAAGAGGCAGAGAAAGAAACTAATGAAGAAAAAAGTGACAGAGTATTTAAGGAAATTCCTTTGACTGCGTAAAACGTGTATACAGAGTGTCTCAGAAGAAATGTTTCTTTTAGGTCTCATCCTAAATTTGCTAAGACATCCCTTCCTTCAAAATCTTTCCCCTTGGATTTCTTTGGAGTTTTCTAAATTCTCGTCGTTCGCTTGCTTTCCGGGCTCTAAATTCGGGACTTGTTTTCGCCGTCGAACTCGCCTGCCGAACAACCAATCCTCCCCCCTTCCAAGTTGTTGTAGTTGTTACTTAATGAAAACAAAAACAAATAATTTTGCTTACATTAACACCAGTTAATATATAAATAGGGGGCTAATTATGCTGTTCCTGTCAGGTCTAACGGCTTCAAGCTGGGTACCTGAAAAAGTGAGTAGGCCTACTTAGCATTCACCCCTGTTTGATTTGATTTAATTTGACTGAGGAGGAATGTAAAATATTTCAAGATAATGTAGTTTGCGTAAATCTACATCAATTTAACCTGAAATACCTATGTTCGAAATATAACGACTGGAAAGCAACTGATGAGCGAGCTTTTAAATGAAGTAAAAAAGAGGCATTATAGACGTATTTCCACGTTTTAGAACATTGTGATATGCTCCTTCATTGAAAATTCTGCATCTTGTGTTGTAGTAAGTTTATTTCACAATTAAGTAAAACCTCAGTAAGAAAATAAAATAATTACAAAAGAGAAATTACTAATGTTGTCTTCTATGGATTCCATGAATTATAAATCCATAGGCTATCAGGTACCGGTACCGGTTCTCTTTCCGACCTCAATGAAACACTTGGTAGTTTGTCAGTTTCATATAACATCCGGTAAACACGGGAAAACACACAGCTAGATGGAACCCTTCGATTGGGAAAACGTCGTCTGTATTCCTCAACAGCAGATAGTGCATCGTCGTCATAAAATTCATAAATAAAAGCATGTCTGCATAATATTCACTATGCGAATATACGAGTTAAATGCCAAATGAACGTGTATTCAGACGTGTGTTACGCTGGAGTTACGGTGCTCAGATGCTGCCGTGTGCAAAAGATCTGGCGTAACACCGCAAGACGTTCCAATATATCTCCACAACCGTTAGACTTCGGACATAGGTAGGCCTATATCAGGTTAAATCGATTTAGGTTAACCAAAACTACATCATCCCGAAGTATTTTACATTCTTCCTGAGACACTCTGTATACTCGAACTGAAGTACGGTAATGAAATACAATATGTATTATTTTTAAGAATGTAGTGTAGCTAATTGTTATTCATGTATATAGCCTACGTAACCCATATCCTCAATATTAAGACTAGGCTTACTGCATGAATGAATGAATTTCATTAATTATTTTGGAAATGGAAGAGGAAACATTTAAAAGATAGACGAAAACGCATTCTTGCAAGGGAAATTAGAGCTGAGAGAAAGTGACTATGTGAGATCCAAGTCTCTTGGTCACGAGCCTCACTCCGATTTTCGCCGTTCCACATGAAGTAACATTTGAGAATCTTGAAAAAAAAAAAAGCCGAAATGGTCGTAACCTAATAGCTACCACATGGGAGAGGGGGACGAAGCACGACAGAACAGTACAGGGCTGAATCACAGATATAAAAAACTTGGGAAGCGAGTGGTGTGGAAAACAACAATGGAAATATTATTACAATGTACCGAAGTACATATGATATTTCTGTGCAGAAATTCTGCGTCATCATATGATGAAGTTTGAATGGAACGGAGAAAAATCTCTCCGGCGCCGGGATCTGACGCTTACTCCATCGGATCCTGGCCACTTAGTCACTCATAACGAGTGCACCTCTGCACATGTGTGGACATTGTTCCACTGTTATACATCTATGACGTAGTGCATGAGGGTAAGCCACTACAGGGAACCAAAGAGGTGGAACTGAAACTGAGAGGATTCGATCCGACATCGGGATGGGAATCCGGTGTGGCTTACTGGATAGAGCGTCAGCACGTAGAGCTGAAAACCCGGGTTCAAATCCCGGTGCCAGAGAGAATTTTTCTCCGTTCCACTCAACCTTCATCAAACAATGGAAATGTCAATGTCATGGGGAAATGGGAGGAGAAACCTTTAAGTGGTACGAGAAAACGCATCCTTGGGAATTTTCGGTCGAGAAAGACCGAATATGTTATAGGTATGAGTCTATTTGCTTATCAAATAGTAATATAGTGTTCATTACTATATAACATTTTTATTATGATTAACGTTTTCAGCATTAAATGCCATCTTCAGATCATTCATTTCACTCATTGGAACATGCTTAATACATGGAAAAACAAATAACAGGTAAAATTATACAGTGTAGACATAATCATGACAAATTGAGGACAGTTTTTGCAAAACTTGCTAACTGAAAAAAAACTAAATTTTACAGGAGAGACAAAACACTATAGTAAGCAAGTTTTGCTGTATCTCTCACTTATAGCAGAAAGCAAGTTTTGAAAAAACGATCACACTTTGACACACTACAATGAAGAGAAATAACCCAATTTTACTAAGACGCCTTGAACATCATGTAGAGACCTGCCTTACGATAACGAATCCATCAAAATCTCAATTTTTCAAATTTTGCGTTAGCAAGTTTTGCAAAAACGGTCCTCAATTATTCAATGAATGGCTGTAATTATTACTGTTAATTATGTTCAAGTGCACACATTATTATGCATACCAATATATGAATTGGTTTGGAATGAGTTTCAATTAGGTACATTAGCTGAAGTTAAAATGTAAATATTTAAAGTTAAAAGATAAAATAGAGTAAAATTACATCGGCGTGACTACAGAGTTGGCAATATAAAATTCTTCAGGAGAAAGGATGTTAGCTCCAATCCTGTTGGCCACTTGTCTCACTCCGAGTTATCTATTTAATGTGCCTCGTTTTCCATGTAACAGCTATTAGCTTACATCCATTTTCGGCTTTCCCCTTCCAAGGGTACAGAAAGGAAGAATTGGAAAAAGAAAAGTAAGAGTTAAGAAGTTCAGAAAGAAACATTTAAAAAAGGGAAAAGTTAGAGAAAGAAACAAAGAGGAAGGAAATTAAAAATAAATACAAAATTGTAATTAAGAAACAAAATAAATGTATTAAAAAGGAATAAACAGAGATGTTCGTTACAGATAATAACAGTCCAGGTTAAAAACTTAGCACAATAGGCCCATTATGGTTTTCTACACAGACAAATAGACGAGCAGATCTTTAATTTTGATTCTCCACAAGCTACTAGGTTTAAGCCAATGGTGCATAACTCACTTCTGTGAAGGTATCTTGCTAAGTTCTTATCGACATAAGGCCCACTCCAAGACATAAAATCTAATTATTCGACTCCAACAGCAGTTTATTTGAGGCTGCTGCTCCCAATTTATGTTGAAATAAAAGTAGAATCCTCGCAGACATAATCCACTTGATTGCGATTCCGAAGTGGCCTGGAGAATGTATTTTAGTGGGACAGGCCAACATAACTGCGAGGCCCACATCATTTGTTTCATCAATAGGACACTTAAATTGTCCCACAGGTTTCTCGGTTTGTCGCGTGTAATGACTTTGCATCAAATTAGTAATTGGCTATCGATTGAAATCGGCATTTCGCTCTCAGAATGTTTATAAATGCGGGTCCCGGCCGGTCATCAGCCATCGTTATAGCTTCTTGATAATTGCAATAGAATGCGAATGGCCGGGGACAAAATTTAGAATTTTATGAGACAGATGGGAATTGACTTCTGAGAACATTTCACTGGGATTACTAGCAAAGACGATCAATTTTATGTGATCGCAGCTGTATTTTGCCATGAAAAACAAACACAGCGTCACTTAAGTAAATTGTAGGTTTTGAAAACAAACTCTACACTGCCTATTACTGGATAATAAAGTCTTAATTAACAGTAATAACTCCACGTCTTTATTACAAAACATAATAAAAGTAATAATAATAATAATAATAATAATAATAATGATAATAATAATAATGTATTATATTTATTACTATTATTTTATTATTACTTTTAGTTTATTATTATTATTATTATTATTATTATTATTATTATTATTATTATTAGTCTGTCATGTGTTCAACTGTTATTGACAGCACATTAAATATTTGTAAATAAATATATTATTATTATTATTATTATTATTATACAAACTGTGCAAGTTTCTTGCTTCTTAATTCACAATGACTAACCAGTTTTGTCAATTTAAACAATATCTTTGAATTGTATGCTTCCAGAATGTTACATAATTCTCCAAATTGCTATAGAATAATCTTTATCGATATGTCCGAGATAGATCTCATGACGGGTCCAAACCATTTACGTCGATATTTACTGTTTACTGACACGTCTGGCGCTTTAAATAAATCCCAAATATCTACATTTGTTAACATTCCCTACTCCTCGTTGACAGATTCCTTCACAGCTCCGTAACGAAAATGCCAGGTAATATATGGCGAATCCTCGGCATCATCTCACCAAATATCACCTCGCAATCACCAATCCCATCGATGCTAAATAACATCGTAGTTGGTACAGCGTCTTTAAACAACCAAATAAAAAAAGAGAGAGCACAACCACCAGAATCACTACTGTCTAAAATGATTTTTTTGTAAGCACCGCTAGATGGAAGTACAGTTGCAAGCTATTACTCCATGCAATTTCATCAGTCAACGTGACTTCTTTTGCAGTCGCTTGATGGCAGCATAGTGAAATTGATCAAAGTTGTCTTGAAAATCCATTAGATTGATCAATGTTATTGTCATAAGGAGTTTTTTGCATTTGAATCGATCATGAATCGTTGAGAAGGAAATATATTCTGTTAAAATTCCATTAAAGCTATAGATCCATTTTTTCTTTTACAGATTTATTATTTTGTGTTATGTGAGTTATTCAAAACAAGTAAAAAATATGAAACACTGCTTGTAACTTTCCTATTTCTAATTTTAGGGAGTGAAAAGGAATATTTTGGCATGTTTAAAAAAATTAAGTTTTCCATTTATAAAGGTGTGCCAGGGAATCTCTTTTCTTTAATGGCACCGTGTATTTCTTTTTATATTTTTTAACTTTTTATATCAACAGGTGATATAATTAGAACATTTCAAATTTGTTTTTTATGGTTTTTCTCTGTTTAAATTCTCTGCCTTACATTAAAAATGTAGCGAAATTTAAATGCTACTTACCCATTTTCTAAACCATCAATGTGTTTTTTTTTATATAAAAATGTTTTTGTATTGTGCATATTTTGAGATCTGAAGAATCCAAAAGTGGAAAAATAAGTACACAATGCCAGACTCCTTGACACACCGTTAGAATTCAGTTTATCCCATATAAGAAATTTTATTATATCTAGAATGTAACTTATATTAACAACTTCAAATCATTTTACAGCAAATTAGAGTTTTTCGCAATTTAAACTACTAGAAATAAGTTAGCCTATCTTAATACATGGATAGACCAAGAGCAATGAAACTTTACACAAATATTGACAACAGATCTGTGCATGAAAGGGTATATTCATATACTCATATGATTATTACCAAGAAAGCTGTGATTATTTGTATCGAACAATGAAGTTGAAAATCCAAAAAGAAAAACTAATTTTCAAAGTTATTTTGTTTTATTAATTATGTATATTGATTGCTCAGGGAAAAAACAATGCAACATTTCGTTATAGGGAGTCTTAGCTTAATTTTAAATTGTTAGGAAATATATTATGTTCATATGAGGCCCAGATCAATGTTTACTGAAAGTAGAAATTATCCTTCAATGAAATATGTAAGAATTTTTCTGAGCACATTTTTCAGCATAAACATTTGAAAAAAAAAATTGTGGAGAAATATTTTTGCAATATATAACACATGTTAAATTTTCAAGAAGATACAACGAAAATTTAGACATTACAAAACTCAGTAGCACGTTATCTTAAAAATAGGAAAGCTACAGCAGTATTCAATACTTTTATTCACCATGTATAACGATAAATTATATCGTTCGTTTCCAATTAATAAAATGCGCGTAAGTATAATTTATTATTCAAGGAAGTAAGTATGAACAGTGATATAAATTGCAATATGATAAAAAGCTGAATTGTTTTAGAAGGTGGAAAATGTGTAATGACGAAGTATATTATGATATTAGCTTGACAGTATTTTCTTTTCATTGCAATAGCCAGAAATATACAATTCCTAAGTACCAAAAGATGGAGCAGTACCAAAACTTGATTTTCTTGTATTGGCTTTGTATCTTTTGAGACTCGTCTTATTGAAGATAGATGGAAAGTATAATAACGTCTGATTTGAATTTATCTCGTGCGTTTTCACCCAACAAGAGAAGAGTTAATAATCACGAGCAGAAGTCGGAGGAGGAGAAGGCTGCCCTAACATGGTACCCATCCGCCTGCACAAAATGGTAGGTTGCCAGTGCCCTTTCCACGAGGTGACCTCGGCCATTATAATTCATCGTGGAATTCATTTAAATGAGTCGCCTGCTATATGACATCACTGCTCCACATGCTGTTGAGGCTGGTCACTCTGGTAGGCGGCGGCATGCCCGCTTGTTCGACGTGCGATAATAAATTCACATGTGACACAGACACACAGCTACCCAGCCAATTATTCCTCTCTTATGACTGATCAATCTTCTGCTTCCAATAAGATGAACGCATTCCGCTATAGAGTTATGAAGTAGTATAGTAACAGAAACATTGTCTTGCAAAATAAGGGTTGCAACTTGAAAAAGAGGTACCTACAACAACTTGTAGAGTTTAAAGACCAGATTTTAACACATTAGTGTTATAAACATAAATGGAGAGCCATAAAATATTTATTTACGTAACAAGTTGCCAAAGGTGAGTGTTTTACGAATGAGACCTGAAGTTTGTCCATCGAGCCAAATGCCTAGTACAGTACGTTGGCTACTTTTCGCACGTAAAGCACACATCATTTTTTTAGACAGACGTTTTGAAATAGTTATTTTAGTAAATAAAAATGTAATTTAGTTTATTTCATTTAACCTACAAATTTTATATTCACAGGATATTAATAACAAGTCTAGAACTTAAGTAGGCAATTTAAGTAGATTTAAAATCTGTAACTAACGTAACATAATTATAAATGGAAAAATGCTAAGTAATAGTAGTTTTCGAATGAATAGTGCTCATGTTCGGTGATACTATAGAAAGAAAAAACTGTAAACCAGACTGTGGTATCAAAAAGAGAAAAAGAGAAGATTGTTACACTATTTAAAGTGTTTAAAAGGGCGTTAGAAGCATATTTTTGTTGGATTGGTCCGAAAGACGAATTATGAAAAATTGATATATATTTTGTACATGCATCATATATTGGGTCATTCCACAGTAACTCACGTTACATTCACACACGTGTCAACTTATTAGATGCAGTAAAACAAAAAATAAAGTTTTTGCCTTATTTATTGCTTTTAGGAACATTCTTCATGGTAGTAACCAGTAATCGAAAATGTAATGAATTATTTGTGATTTATTGATGGTATAATTAATTAGGCCTATATTTCCGATTACTGATTACTGCCATAAAGAATATTCCTAAGTGTAATAAATAAGCCAAAAAATCTTCTATTTTTTTTTTTTTGTTTTAATATATCTAATAAATTCATAAATGTCTTTGAATGTAACGTGAGTTACTGTGGAATGACCCTAATATGGTTATTCAATTTTCATACTGGTTGCTAAGTAGTTGCTTGGAAAATTAAGAACCATTATTTTACACCTTAAGTATACCACACTTAATGGAAAGTGAAGCTTGTAAAAAGTTGCTGTTATACCAAAGAACTTACGAAAAGTTTGGAAGTTGATGTATAGTGAACAAATGTCTACTACCTTTTTTTTTTTAAGCTTATACTTTGTGCATAAAATTGACAGGAGCAGTTTGGAGAAAAACTCTACGAGAAACAATGGGATGCAAAAATTTTATCACAACAATTTATTTTTTCGCGATTTGTCTCTGTCTCAGAGAGAAAATCCAATATGAGAATAGCTGCCCTAAAGGGTTACCAAAATGATACAGCCTAATATTTTGTCCAAAATATGCTAAGAATAATTAACATTTATAAATAAAAGATTAAATAAGCAATAACTACATTTAACATATACTCCATGTGACATGCAACTAATACAAAGCACATTTCCTGACTATTTTTAACGTAATACTTCTTTAAAGAGGATAATCAAAGTGTTTCCACACTTTTGATTGTTCTTTTGTTTCCGGTTCGTAACTATAAATTCATGTTTCGTCCATAGTTATAATATGATCAAAAAATAAATCTTCTTTAAAAGTGAGGCAAAGGGACTTGGAAATTATCGCTCTGATCATTTACGAACAGTGTTCAGGCATTAAGGATCCATTTAGCAGTTAATTTTCTCATACTAAAGACATTATGTGTGGTGTGGAAGACATTTTCATAGGAAATTTTCAAAGTCTCTAATATAGTTTGAGCAAATTATTCGGCCCTCCAAGATCATGTAATGCAAGGCAGGTTTTCCAAACACGGTGTTCATTTTTTATCTCCGTTCTTTCTGTCTGAATTCTGTAACTCAATTTTTATAATGCTGTATGAATGTATCCACTGTATACACGTATATTTCCTTGTTGTACACCCTTTTCAAAAATAAGCACTTTTCCACAGATCAATACCCAATGTTATCACTGAATATTTTGTCTTACATAATTTCTTTGAAGGTTCACAAAATATAATCAGCTAAAATATTTATCACCAAACATGGATTATGTAACAAACAACATATTCTTTCCCACGGTAACCTCTTTCGTTTTTATTTATAACGGAGTTCCAAGCTTCACTTCAATATAATATTCTTCCTTATTAT
Organism: Periplaneta americana; assembly: GCF_040183065.1. Classification (NCBI taxonomy): domain Eukaryota; kingdom Metazoa; phylum Arthropoda; class Insecta; order Blattodea; family Blattidae; genus Periplaneta; species Periplaneta americana. The sequence goes on along the minus strand of NC_091125.1, from coordinate 119,703,603 downwards.
AGTGACAATACCCTATTCATATATGGTAAAGTACATTGTTAGAAAGGACATTAAAACTTGAACCTCTATAAAGTACAGAATCAGAAAATTACGCTTACTATGAATAACAGTGAAACATGTCCACAGTTAGCATGTCTAACCGTGAAATGAGAGGGCCCGGGATCAAATACTGATTGGGACAAGTTAACTGGTTGAGATTTTTCGGAAGTTTTCCCTCAACAACCAATTGAAACAGAATTCCTCGAAAACTTTCGGCGTTCAGCCTTCGGACTTATTTGGCCATCATAAACACACTTCCCCACTTTCATCATCTCCGTTTCTTACCGAGGCTTGTTCCGATGTAGAGTTGACTGCGGACCTCCATCGAACTTGGATTCCGTGGTATGTGGTCATTGATTGCTAGTGGTAGTGCTATGTGGGTTCTATCCTGGGTTCACGGTAGCTTGTGGGACCGGGGTTGAGGGATTCCGGTGATGCTTATGCGGAAAGATCAAAGGATTGTGTAAGGGAGTTCGAGGCGGCCCGTAGGAGAATCTATAGCGCTGGGGGCCTTAGAGCATACATTCCATTGCAATCCACCTAGTAAAATGAGCCTTCCGTGCGGCTTACGTGCAAGGGCAATCCCTAGCCCGTGCGCAACCAGTCAAGGGGGACTAATAGAGATAGAAGGGGTCAATGAAGAAAGTTATATAGTTGAACTATTGGAGTTGAAAACAACTAGATACGAAACTCCACATAACATATCGTCGGCTACAAGCAAAACACATTAAGTAAAAAATATTACCTCTGAGAAAAAAGAGTTTTGGAAGCTCTTGACAAAACTGAATCCTCAAAATATTATTTTTAATAAATTGTTTCTCTTCATATGTATTTAATTTTACAATCCTAAGTTAATACACTTATATTACTTACATTATATATGTCTTTTTCTCAGAAGTAATATTTTTTGACAATGTGTTTTGCTTGTAAACCGACGATATATAGAATAGGCCTATGATTTAATTTCATGTATTGTGTTCCACTATTTCGCTGATCTTGCATCACCATTGTGGTTTTGAGATGTGATACAAATAAAAATTACCCAAAAATATACAATATTATGTAAGTAAATTAATTCAAACAAACATTAAGAGCTCATCAGAAGGAATGAATATGAAGAAATGTTGTTAATTATATTCTGAACTTTTCCATTTGTCGTTTCAAAGCTTTAAGATAATTAGGCAGTGTACTGAAGTCCGTAATATACGAACAGTGAATTTCTTTCCCATAGCAAATAAGATTAAAAGAATGTTTCTCGTATTAAATTTATGAATATTCTGCTTAGTGCTAAAAAGTATCTTGAATTTTTAACATAAGATATCAACACGGAAAGAAAGTACTCACAAGGTAAGATCAAGATTTCTAAACTTTGGAAACATTTTTACATGATGTCCTTTTATGCATCCTTTTCATTATTCCTAGGATTTCATTCTGTCAAACAAGACAAAAATATGTTTAACTTCACCTGAGCTAGTCCAGAATATTAATCCATATTTTGATTATTACTGAATCAAAGTATACGAAGTATTCCTTTTAAGGGTGTTTATAACGCCAATAGAAGATAATGACCTTAATACAGAGCTCGATTTTGGAGTAATTATTCTATGAGTGTTTTCCAATTCAAGTGATTGTCCATTTCAAAACAACAACAAAAATTATGCTATAGAAAATTCTTTGAAATCAATCTCATTTAATCTAATACTGACAGGAAGGTGAATACTATTGTGTTCACTAAATTTGATTCCAAAAATAATTCCTGAATTCGAACCTATGATCATTGCTCCAGTGCAAGTTGAAAAGTTAAGCCTTAGCCGTTGCAGACACTGTCGCCATCAACAATCTGAATACTTCAATACGGTAGATAGCGTTATGGTTTTCGTCATTCAGTACTCGTAACTCCACTCTTATAAGCTTACCACTTTAAATATAATTTATTTTCAGTCTCTTCAACCTGCCGTCAAATCAGTAAATTAATTTAGAAAGATGAAGCTTCGTAGCTTAAAGCGTTATCATGAAAATATGAAGGCAGACAAGACGAGTTCTTTGAAGTAAATCCATTCTAACGGTGAGCTCGAATAATGTATGTGTACACTAAACACGTCTGTTCACCTGAAACTCCGGACACGTATGTATATTAATTACTCTATTATGAAGGGAGCCCTAACTTTCAAATTGCCTCAGGCCCCAAAACACCGTAATCCGGGCCTTATCTCGCTAGAGGCTTTGATGCCAGGCCAAGTCGTGGAAGACCTCTTTCGTAATAAAAAAATATATTTATTTATTTATTATTTTGCTAATAATTGTAACATAAAATATAATATATACAAAAAAAATTTAGCTCGCCCCTAAAAGAGTAGAACTCGTGCTCAGGGGCAGATTCCTGAATTGAAATTAATAATTATATAATACAATTTGTCTTATGTCTACTGTGCAATTATAGGATATCAATTTAAATTTACAATTTTTCAATTTTTATAAAATCCATACATAACTTTTTAAATTTAATACTACAACTATTAGAATTGACAAGATTAGGATATTTAAATATAAATTTGTTATATATTCTTGGGCCTAAATTACTACTATGATTAAATACTGTAACAGTGTTGCATTTTGGTTCAATCTTAAAGAATTCATACCTTTTGTTTCATAACTATGAGAATACAATTCAAAATTATTTCGATGTTTATGTATGAATTTTATTAATACAATATAATAAATTTGTCTTACGTTAAGTACATTAAATTCTAAAAACAAATTTTGAGATGGAAAATCAATAGGTTTATGAAGACATATTTATTCTTTGAGATATTTCAAACAAAAAGTTTAATATAATTTTGCTCGTTTTTGCTTCTTTTAGGAGATAAAAATAATTGTATGTGAAATATTTCATAGCGTGTTTTGGGAAAGCCATTGATTTAATTCTGAATAAACTTAATCATTTTAAGAGAGCAGTGTATTATGATAATAAATGATAAAAAATTTTAATTTTGTCCTTTAAATTGCATAAACTTGATCCAAACAAATGTAATATAAAATTTCTCTGCACAACGAAAAGTTACAGTGCAGAATAGATTAGTAAACTGACTACGTTTTAGAGCCTGTCGTTTAAGAATTTAAGGGGTTGTGAAATTGAGTCTATAACCTCTTCTACCAAATGTCATCCTCGCATTTTCGGGGTGAACCATGTTCGTACAGAAAAGCTCTGAAAATCGAGTCACAACGGTTTGACAATTGCATCACTTCACTTCATTCCAGTTTACTTTTCGACGCCCTATCAGACTACACTGATGTTAGCGTCACTAGACAGTTACATCAATATACAGGAAATATCATAAAAAAAAAGCCTGTCTAGAGGCTATAGAAGACAACCCTTCCCTAGGTCACCCTGCTAGAGGCTGGTAACCTGTTCGGGAGAAACGCAACTTACTCACAAAAAAAAAAAGAAGCAAAAAACAAAGTACCGCACCGATCTAACCAATGACAACACATACACACGTCCACACACAAGTCACGCTTTTACTGGATCTATATTTACTTTTTATTTTTATTTTTTTAATTTCCAAACTCCCTCAACATGTTGAGTAAAATGATGATAACTACACCATATTAACAACTTCTGCCTTAACGCAAGCAGTAGTATTATTCACCATTAACAATTATATTATAAATAGACCTATGCCAACAACAAAGTCAGTAATATACGTAGTCGATTTACAACACTCAAATCAAGTATTGATCCCAAATCGCACTACCAGTAAAATAGTGTCTTAACTCTAAACTGTGATTCGTAAATATATGCCATTTCCTAGTAAAACACTGCTGTAAATTATTTTAATAAATAGAAATCAAAACCTTCGATAATTTACTATTTTATTATTAGAATTTCATACCTCAAACCAGTAAAACAGCGTTGGAAAATATTTACGAAAGTAATATATGTGATATTCGACACACGACAGTATTTTACTGGGGGTGTGAAATGATGTCTTCTTATTACAAACGTTACACCTAAATACGGAAAATTAAGATTCCTGTCCTCACTTACGAAATAAATGCCTTTACATTACCACAAGAAAAACTACTACTTTGAGTAATTATGTAGTAAGCATCGGCCAGGCTATCTTCCGCCAGTAGAGGTCCAAGGCACAAACATTACCAAAATTAATATACTGTATACATGGTATTTTAATTAAGATTCCTATGTTTTCTTGTGATTGACATAATGTCAGCCTCTTTTACACTCTAACGGGAAAGCATGTGACCTGGAGCTCTATTGCGGGAAGATGGCGGCCTGGTCGATGCCCACTACACATAATTACCTTTTTTTATGGGTCGTTTGCAGACAAACCGTAATATACCATTAAACTTTATACCGCGATCTCTGTTCTTAATCATCTAACATAACTTCACAAAATTAATCATAAACTACAGTACCGAATACTGTCAATATACCTAAATATGTTTACTGTGACTTAACAAAACAGATATCGTTACCATCGACACAAATTCAGAACACAAACATGTTCCGTCAAAAATTATACACAATATGTCATGCATATTCAATGTAGATGAAGATAGGGAAAATCGGAAAGACCCATTCCAGAAAATTACCGAAAACATTAACAAGATCTCAGAAACGTTTAAAAAGGCATTAATTTGTTCGTCAAAACAGAAGACCAGATTTACCTAACATATGATGATGATGATGATGATCTAATATTAATCTAAATTAAAATATTCGTAAAAATTTGTTACCTTCACCGTGCTATATCTTAAAGTGTACAATCCAATGCGAACTTTAGGCCATTTTTTTTTTGTAGAACAAGTATTTTCCTTTGACAAAAATATTATAAATCAGTGAATGAAAGACGGAGCTTTTTCTTAAAAGGATAAGTATTTTGTCTGGACCAACATATATTACAAGTGGAGCACAAATTAGTATTATATCGTAGACAAAAATGATATAATGGAGTATTTTCCCACGATATAGTTACAATTCCTAATGTTTTGGTGCTGGTAACTTTATAGCAAAAGCAACTACGTTAATTCATTTCCATGGTTACGGTGAAGGTCACCGAAGTTTACCAAGATTTCATTTAAATTCAATCGGAATTATTTTAAATGAAGATTTATTTAAATGGGGGAAAAATGTACGAAGATCTGGTAGAATACATTTTCTTTATAACTTAAGTTACCTTCAAGATAATATAACCAAATTTTGTACACGCACAAAAACATGTTTAAAAAACCTGTCATATAATTTTGAAGAGAATGATTAAGAATTTACATAATTATGCAATTTTTGGGTTACCAATTATTTTGAAACCATTAAGATTATAAGAAACATTTTCTCAAAACCTACTGTTACTATGAACTTGAATATTTTATAGTGATTATTATTAGGAAGACATTAAGGAATCCTGTGAAATAGAATTTTCTTTAAATATCTTAACTTTTAAGAAATGATTTTTTATATATAATATTCAGGAAGGAAAAATTAATTTATTCAAACATGTAAGACTCAATATTTTGATTCCCAACACATTTAAAACTGTTTTACAGGAATGTCCAATGTAGTGTTTAAACCACCTGTGTTGAATTTCATGTAAATAACTCCAATAGTTTAGGGGAAAATGTTCCTTTAATAGTGTAGTTAAGAGAAATGCAGAAAGAAAATTCAAATTCTTACTAAATAAATATATTAAAACTTAATCACAAAAACACTTTGTTACTCCTTTTTTATAACAGAAACAGAAAGTGCGCTGGTTGCCTCAGTCATTATGTATTTTGCAGCAAAACGTTTTGAATATTTGCCAGTCCAAATTGAAAAAAAAAAAGTTAATTTTCTGAAATTCTGCCGCTAGGATGGGTGCATGATGAAACGAAAATATACTTGGGGAACATATTCTTAACATATCAAACTTAATTATGAACCTAGTTAATATTTTTTCATTCAAAATCGCATATATCCTCTTTTAAAATCGTTTCACAATCTTTCTCTTAATCGTCTCACAGTTCTCCTACTGTTAGGTTGGTAATACGACTATAATGTAAGCATCCACGTCTACAACCATTGTACCTTTTCGACCGGTCTATTATGCTCAGAAGCAGAACGACAGTAATCATGGAAAAATTTAGACAAAGCCCTATAAGGCTATATGAATCTCAACACAACCAATAATAATTAGTACAGACATGGTTTTCATAAGTAATTCTTAAGTATTTTTCTAGTGTTTAAATTCATTTTACGTAATTACTTACTGGATTGTAACGAAGACATCTCTAGTTCAAGCCACAAGATACGATTGAAAATATATCACGTTATTTTGCTGTTGTAAACCGCACTATAACGTTTATTTATAGGTCATCTGACGGCAAAATGAATATACTAACGATTAATTACATGTCACACTTATATTTCGCATCACAGACACTAATTATAACAGAAAACAACACTACTACGTAATTAGAAACGCACGAAGAACCGCCATGTCGATTCTTTCGAGACAAAGAATTTACTATCAGAAGAGAAAAATATGAATTTGCTTGAAATGCTAGATAGAAACCATGTATTGCAGACGAGTATAAGTCGTCAGTTATAAGCAGGAGAAAAATGTTTCTTAGTATAATACGGAAGACCTTGATTATGGAGTTTAGTGACAGCAAAATGATCAGAAAATATATTTTAAAAGAAAAAGAGCAAAACACAAAATGATTCGACACTTACATCAACTTAGCTCCCAAAATCTCATATTTCAGTAGAACCAAGGACAAAACACTTCTGGAAACTACAAATAACTGGTCCACACCTGTGAAGTAACGGTCGGCCGGGTTCGATTCCCGGTTACCTGGTTGAGGTTTTTTTTTCCGGGGTTTTCCCTCAACCCAATATGAGCAAATGCTGCGTAACTTTCGGTGTTGAACCCCGGACTCATTTCATCGGCATTATCACCTTCATCTCATTCAGACGCTAAGTTACCTAAGATGTTGATAAAACGTCGTAAAATAACCTAGTAAAAAATCAAATAACTGGAAAGGTCATGGGAAGATTCTTTCAACTATGTAGTACTGTATATGTACACTACTTACAATTCCAGTCTTTAAATATAAAGCTAAACTTCTTAGGGTACGTACACGTTGGAGCGACGATAAACGATAAAAGAAGCAGCGATGCTATATCAGAGAGAATTGAAGCACGCATTGTTATTGAGGTGTGCATATTGGAGTAACGATAAAAGCGAAGATACACGATAAAAGCGACGAAAAAGCAAAGTTCCATTTTCTTCGCTCTTGTCGTTCATATGATCTCTGATTAAGATAATATTAATCTGTATAAATACCGGTGATTATCAATATATGCGAATATTAATCGATTTATTATTATTTCGGCTTATTAAATTAATTATTGTAGATACTGACAAATTGATCAGTTGTGTATTTATTCGTCCTATGTTATGTGATCACAAGAACCAATCACAACACAACGAATTTATACTATCTTTGGGATGAGAAACGGGTTTAATTTTGTACGTACCGTATTTAAGTTACATTAACCTTGAACTTGGCAACTGATACTTTCTATATATCTTCTCTCATTAAGTGGATGCATAGAATATCTTCTACTGATAAATCAAAATGTTCGCTTCCCGCGTTCTCGTTGCTCCGATATGAACACTTGATTCTTTGATAATACCAAAGCGTCGCCAGGTCATTTCTCTTATCGTTTATCGTTGTTTCAACATGTACGTACCCTTATACAGTAAGTAAGACATTAATTCAAAGTATAGTAACATATTATGCTGCAGCACCAGCTTGGGCCTACGCCAGTGAATTCTTTGTGAGGGGAATACAAATCCTATAAAACAAGATAAGTTACGGTATTCAAAATGATCCACGGCAGTGTTTGGGAATAAGTAGGCCTACCAAACAAATCCACAGCGATTTTTAAATGGACCGTAATATTTTCATGAATATATTCCTAAAAACACATACAAACTCAGCGCAAGACTACAGTTAATAACAAGAAATTAATTCATTTTCTAGGCAGATATTACAAAACAGAAAATACCAACATCGACGACCGCAACAAATAAAAAAATAAACCCCTGGCCCGACAACCCATGGAGAATCAAGACCTACCAGCCGATTGCTGGCCTCACGTCCTTACGCCATAGTAGGGTGAACGATCATCCAACCAATACGGGGATGAAGTGTGGCTAGCAAACAAAATCATCACTCAACCATTATAGCTGGCTTGCGAAACAGGATTTCGTTACTCATTATAGTTTCCGAATTCATTACGATGCTGTGTGGTCGCGGTCCTATACGCTGGCCGAAATTACATGAGAAAATTAGGTGACTCCAACCATCACTCATTTCGTATCGCTTGTCCAAGACATGACGCCTTAGACCACGCAGCTAGGTACAAGACAATCAAAACAAACATTCAATTCAGAACTTCACTTGCTAGCCTATATCAATTTTGTTGTTCGTTTAGTCAACTGTCCAAAGGTAGGTTAGAATCTCATAAATAACACCAATAAGGTATCATTTATGAGGCAACTGAACCAGGAGATAATGAATAGGGTGGCCAGTTCCTTTTCTCCTTCATTGTATACGGTACATCGCTGACTAGTAACATGTTACACAAATCTCACTTGAGATGTACACAAACAATTTTATTGTTCTTCCCCTGACTTAAATCATCAAGTGAGATGTACTGCCCGAAAATATAGATGTACATATTATCAGCCAGAACGTAAATCAGAGGGCGTATATCAACAAATTCAGAGGAATGTTTTGCTGTCAGAAGTTTCATCACACACATAATCTGTGCTCCAGTAGTGGGAATATAAGTAAGTAATGTCATTAATTTCAGAGAGTTATTTTTTTTATACATTTCAAACAAAAAAGTTTAATACAAATTTTGCTCGTTTTTGCTTCCTTTTAAAGATAAAAACTGTTTTATATGAAACATTTCATGGCGAGTTTTGGGGAAGTCATTGATTTAATTCCCAATAGCAATGAGAAGGAAAGTAGTAAAGGTAGTCAGGCTAAGATTAGTTAGAAATAGTAAGTAAGGAATACTGAATGTTTCATGTAGTAAAGAGAAGAGGCAGTGGAGTAGATAGAAAGTGAGTGTTAGTAGGGGGAGTGAACCATAAATCTAACCAAGAAAGTGAAAAAGTGACAAGTGATAGCAAGGAACTATTACAAACATTCCAACATTGGAACACAATAGGCTATAATAGGATAATGTGAATGAAAAAGTAGATTATTAGTGAATATTATTCAGAGATAAAAAGATTTGAAGATAAACAGAAAATTAGGGATAGATAGCAATGTTAGCAGAGGAGGATTAGTAGATTGTAGCCGAGAAAGTTTCTAAAGAAGAGTAATATAGACAGAATTGCATAGTTATGAGGAATGGGATAGAGGGAAAATAAGGAAGGTGAAGAGTTTAAAGTACTGTATATCATAAAGGACGGAGGAAGGAAATAGTAGACTCAAGTAGAGTTTAACTTTATGCATTGGATGATATGAGGAGATAGAGACGAGAGGTGAAATATAGTAGGATAATGAGCAATAGATGTTCAGGAATTCATTTCAAAGAGTTGATGCAATTCATGTAAGTTAAGTGAACAGTTTCTTCTGATCGATTTATATAATTCCATCGCATACTGTATATTGTGAGCTAGGATTTAGTTGCATGAATATTGTAAAAACTGGAATTAGAAACCGCCTTTCAGTAAAAGGCGTTAGCACTCTGCTATCAATAAACCTTGAAGGGCCTACCAGTAAAGAATTTCAATGTTTAGAGTGCCCATAAAATAACGTATTTTAATGTGATGTAAATTCAGCAGTAATTGATGAATAGAATACCAGAATAAATAAATAAATAAATAAATAAATAAATAAATAAATAAATAAATAAATACATTTATGCTCGACCATGCCGAAATGTAGTAATTATACACCTGGTAGTAACCCTTTAATGCACCTCATTAAAGCACACCTACTCATTATAGTTCAGTTGTTCAGCCAATGAGAAATCACCATTGTACCACTATAAAAGCGCAAGCATCGATTATTCTCGGATATGCAATCGAAAGACAACTAGCGAAAAGTCACGGAGGCTGGAAATCCAATACTATCGCAGAAGGTTATGTTCTGTCACTATAATAATTAGCATTAATTGTAAATAATATTCAAATAAATTCAATTTGTCATCTCGTTTTTCAATTCTAAATCAATTTCCAGGTTATATCAAGACTAATGTTCATGTTATTCTCTAGATTATATCAAGGTCAATGACATTCGTTCATCGGAAAATATCAATACTTTCGCATCTGCGCACATCTCACAATTTAGAAGGTCAGTTCCGCTCTTCACTTAGATAACCATAACATGAATACTTAAGAATAATTTCAAGTTAGAAATATGGTCGAGCATAAAAAGTCGTATGAAACTTGCCTATAATGGTAATTAAGACGCTCGTATGAAAATTATGAAACTCGCTTGCGCTCGTTTCATAAACAAATATGCTCGCGTCTTAATTACTACCATTATAGGCTCGTTGCATAATGTACTATTTAAACATACCTACGTCTAATGATTTGCTTACATAAGTATATCTAGAGTGTAATAAGATGGATTGAAAGTAATAAAACTCCAAGAAACAAAGTACATGGTGCTTCGTTTCTGCATACTTCATTAATTTTATCTTTCTGCACAATTATTTATAATATTGCACAAGCATTTCGTAATTTGCACAAATATAATTTTGCATTGTGCATTTTTGCGACAATTATTTATTTTCTAGCTTAAACCCTGATGTAAGATAAACTTGCACCTTCTTTTCCTATCTTGGAGTCGAACCCAGATACGCTGATATATGGTCACAAGCTCTAGAACTCTACTGACAGCAGAGAATTCCAGTTTTGTCTTACCTTCTACCGATACAGCATATTTGTTGACTTTTCTAATAAGGTAAATCCTTTTCACAGTAAACATGTGCTTTTGAACGTTGATCACAGATGTCAGTGCTAGGAACTTCCTACCTGAGGACATAAATGACATAAAACTTTCTCAACCCCGCAATTATTACTGTAACTACTGGTTGCGTAAGTTGTAATTTAGTTTTGTTTAAACCGTAAAATTTATTTCATGAGTTGAAGATGACCAACGGGTCGACAATAGTAATTTAACCGAGTGCTTCGTGCATTAAAACAACAGTTAAAAGCTACTGTATGGCCGCATTGCCAATAGGCAAGACGAAGGAGTTCGTATTTGTACTACTTCATTTGTGCAAATCAATTTGTCTGTTTTTTTTTTCTTTTTTTGGTCTTTCCTAAATGAGCTAGCCAACAATACGTTGTCTCATGTAAGATGGTTCTCATCGTAAATAAATAGAATATATCTGTACATATAATTGGTTGTAAAATTAATGCGATATTCATAGTTAACTCTACATAAGTTTCCTGTATAGTAATAATAATAATAATAATAATAATAATAATAATAATAATAATGATAATAATGATGATGATAATAATACTAATGATAGTAATAGTAATAATAATAATAATAATAATAATAATAATAATAAAACTCCATGTCATAAGAAGATACGGCCGAACCGAGCAGTTGACATTTGGGATCCTATGTGTTGTAGCTTTAGTACTGTATTTGAAACACACTTAAACTTTATTTTCGCTATTAACGATATAAACATTTGTAAAATGTTGTGTTTTAAACATTGACATGACTGTTTTTTGTTCTGTACAAAGTTGTACTGAATGATCGAACTTAGCTAAACTCTGTCCGAAATTCCGTTTTAAAAAGGAAAAGAGGAGAAACTGAGTTTAATGCAATTACATATCGTTGGCTCAGAACCAGACTGTTCCAAGTCCATTTTACTATTTTTTTTCAGGAGAACTATTTTAAGCTCCTGACATTCAAAGCTTCATGAAACAATTTGGAATAGCTTCATAGCAACCTTATGGAGAGGAATATTTACAATTTTGTTCGATTCATATACGCAGACAAGAACTGGAACACAATGAAACACAGATTTCTTTCTTATAAAAAGTTGGACTTAGAAAAGACCGGTTCTCAGCCATCGATTTGTCGTATGTATTCAACAAAGCGTTAGGCTGAGTTCTTACAAAGTTTTGGAGGTGACAATAGGCGTATTTTTTTTTTATGGTGCTACTCTTACACGACCGTCATATGCCCTGCCATTAGACAACTCTCCCGCTCTTTGTATAGTCGGATGCAAGGAATTGGATTAAATTGTAAGTTTTATTACGATCACAACCTTAGGTTACATTTGTACGAGTATTTTAATGATGCATTATATGTTTCTACAGTGCTGTTAATTACAGTAAAAAGTATATGGTTTGGAGAAAGTTATAAAAATGGTACTCACTCAGTTCTTTGCGCACATTGTTATGTTGCACAGCAGTCGATCTCATTCAAAGATGCCTGGTTTCGTTTCAATAATATCACCAGCTACAAGACTCCCGCTCACAAGCAAATATTCTCATTGGGACAGATAAATTTTTTTTTCACCAAAACAAATTTCTCTGGGCCGTTTACAGACAGAAAACACAATTTCATTGAAAAATTTTATTGCAACAGATACAACTGTTGACCTATTTTTCAACATAATCCCCACTGGAATTGATACGTTATTTTGTCATATCATGGAATCGACAGAGAGGTGCACACGGCTGTCACACACTGGTTCTGATCCCAAGCAACAGACTTCTACGACACAGATCTACGAAAGTTGGTCCCCGGTATGTCAAATGTCTCAATTCCGCTGAGGAATATGTTGAAACAATAGCTCAACAATTGCTGTATCTGTTCCAACAAATCTAATGATGAAGAAAAATTTCTAATTATCTAAAAATAAATAGCTGACTGAAAATATAAAGCGATACAAAACAGTAACAATTTCGAAACATTTGCAAAAGGTTAGAATACTCAGTTTACTGCATTGCAATCTACGCAGTAAGAAAATTCTTAATAAGTTTATTTTTGAACACAGTTCAATTCCGACAGTCTCTGATGTCACTAGGTAGGATATTCCACAAGCGCGATAGCAAGATTTTGTATAATGATGAATACGATGATGTCTTATGTGTTGGTAATTATAATGATCAATTCTAACATTGGGTACAAAACATATACGTTCTAGACGTTGGTAAAGATAAGGACGATTTCGATGATGATGATGATGATGATGATGATGAAAGTAAATTCAGATAGTTTCTAGATTCGTTCTGTCCACGTAGTATTAACTCCTCTTTCGTAATAGACTTTAACTTACGCATTTATGAAACTTTCATTCGTTTTCTTTGTTGTAATGCCAGAATCCAGCATTGCTACACCTCTGAATTCATAAAAAAAATACAATTATGTCAACTTTGTAAATTCTTATTTTCCAATATACAGCATTTATCGCAAATTCAATGCCCTCGACAGTATGTGACCTATGAACCTCGATGTACAGTAATGACAGGATAATTACTACTTGACAGCAGCTGATGACAGGCAAATATGGTTGAGGGATCGAATTCAGAACGACCGTGTCCACAGCCACTCGCACTACTGCGGTAAACAGCTGACTGATACAGAAATCCATGGCTTTACGACGTTCGTATGCAAGCACACATAGTAGCATTAGCGTTCAGTTGTTTGTTCTAATTGTTTCCACTCGTCTGACAGTTGTATCAAGTCCGGAAGCTGGATGAATAATTTAAAACTCGATGCTCGATACGTGGGAGGAGCCCAGTGATGTGAAGTAATTTCGCCGAGAATGGCATGGACAGCTCTCGACATAATAAATCATCCCACTTTTTGCACGCATTAAAGGAAGTTTGCAAACTAAAAACAATACCATTATTAATGATTGTATCATTTATTATACATAATGAAGAGGAGATTATTATCTTGTGGACACTTGAGTTTAACACATTCGAATAAGAAATAAAACAATATTATATATAGCACGATATAGGCCTACATTATATACATGTACTGTCATAGATCTAATTGTATTTGTTTATTTTTATCGACTATTTCATGACACTGTATCAAGTGCGTCGATGGAATTGGCGACAACGAAATGGTATTTCCCATTCTTGAGACCAGAGTACCTGTCATTCGTCTTACAATAGGTGAAAACCTCGGGAAAAATCTCGGGAACAAAAATTCAACCAGGTAATTAGCCCAAGTTGGATTGGAACCCACGATTATTTGCAGTCTCGTGTCAGGAGGTAAGTTTCTTATCCCTAAGCTACACCGGTGACTTATATTTTTTTAGTCTGTTATTTAACGACATTCCATCAACTGCCAGGTTATTTAGCATCGATGAAATTGGTGCTATCGAGAAGGTATTCGGCGAGATGAGGCTGAAGATTTGCTTTGAATTACCTGACATTGATCTTACAGTTGGGAAAATCTCGGAAAAAAACTGAACCAGGTAATCAACACTAGCGCGAATCGAACCCACGACCTAGCGCAACTCCAGAATAACAGGCAAAGGCGCTACAGCCTGAGCTACGTCGGTGGACGCTTGCATCATATCATATCACGTACAGTAGTGGCAAAAAACCAGACCGACCCTTGTAGCTGATTTCAGAACCTTGTTCACTCCAGGGCACGATAAACTAGTAACTAAGACTTTCGTGGTTCGAATCCTGCCTGGGAAGGAAACTTTTTTTTTTGTTCCTTATTCAAATTTATCCCCAATACTTTACAATTGGAGCGATATTTTACTACTTAATTAGCTTATTATTCCCAGAACATGAATTTTACTAGCAATCGAAAAGTATTGGGAATAAATTTGAATAAGGAACAAAAAAAAGTTTCCTTCCCAGGCAGGATTTGAACCACGAAACTCTTAGTTACCAGTCTATCGTGCTCTGGAGTGAACAAGGCTCTGAAATCAGCTACAAGGGTCGGTCCGGTTTTTTTGCCACTACTATACAACACATCGCATCGTATCGCATCACATCACATCATATGAGGCCTACTGTATTAAAGTTAAAGTTTGGTTTATTTAACGACACTCGCAACTGCAGAGGTTATATCAGCGTCGCCGGATGTGCCGGAATTTTGTCCTGCAGGAGTTCTTTTACATGCCAGTAAATCTACTGACATGAGCCTGTCGCATTTAAGCATACTTAAATGCCATCGATCTGACCTGAGATCGAACCCGCAACCTTGGGCATAGAAAGCCAGCGCTATACCAACTCGCCAACCAGGTCGATCCTACTGTATTATATTACATATTATATTATATTATATTATATTATATTATATTATATTATATTATATTATATTATATTATACAGCCTACTGAAGGATGCACTGGAAGTGAACGGCAGAAGAGTTCGTGGCAGAAGAAGATATCAAATGATAGACGACATTAAGGTATGTGGATCATGTGCAGACACTAAGAGGAAGACAGAAAATAGGAAAGGTTGGAGAATGCTGGGTTTGGTGTGAAAGACCTGCCCATGGACATAAAATTTACCTATATATTATATTATATTATATTATATTATGACATAGTATACGTCTATAACATTTAATCAATGACACAAAATTCATACAAAATGTTCAAAATGTGCGTTCAGCACAGAAAATAATCCCAATCGCGCTAATCCAAAAGTGGACGTGGGAAACCTTTCACATATGGATAAAATATTATATTGCCCTCATATATACAAACATAAAAGGTGTGATATAATTTTAAAATAATAAAAATATCCC
The DNA here is from genome assembly GCF_040183065.1 of Periplaneta americana. Classification (NCBI taxonomy): domain Eukaryota; kingdom Metazoa; phylum Arthropoda; class Insecta; order Blattodea; family Blattidae; genus Periplaneta; species Periplaneta americana. The sequence continues at coordinate 119,687,775 of NC_091125.1, read as the reverse complement.
TTTGTGTTACAAAATATCAGATTCGTCGCTAAGTTTTGAAACATTCTATATTTGTTCTCCTGCAAAACATCTCATTCACCTGGTCACATTTAATTCTCAGGTCGTTTTATACGATTCATCTAATTAAAATGTCACTTTTATCGTTTTATTATAGACACAAATTCTCCACGCAGTGGTCCTCTTCAAGGTCTGTGGACAATTTCTTCAAGTTTAGGTCGTTAAAGAAGGGAAAGGAAACAAAATAACTCATCAGTAAAATAAATACGGAGAAGATATTGAAACATCTGGACAACCAAGTTAACTGGAAAAGCAGCCTATAGGTATGAGCAGCTAAGAGCAAGGAGTGAGTAATACGGTATGCTAATTAAGGCAAGAGAAGAAGTAGCAATACAGAACATATCATGGCACTAACAGATCTAGAAAGTCGGAAGATCGGAGAAAGGAGAAACAAAAACAACAAGAGAATCAGATGTAAAGAGATATGCAGCAGGAAGATTGTGCCATTTGATTAGAATGAATTGTTAACACTTTCGCCGAGGTCAACCACACATTACACTGCTGAGGAATCTGAACTTGAAGCAACAGCTCCGCTACTTTCTTAAACAGGTGGTTGCGCTTCAGGAAAGAAAGTGATTCCAATTACTTGCCCCGAGCTCTTCAATTTTCTCTTCGTAATTTTAAAATAATCTCCTTTAGTACGCGGGCAAACAGATCATTTATTACTTACTTAGTGAACAAATAGTTTGCTTTATCGTGCTTTCCACTTAGTCGAACAACTACATTGTGTAGAGGAGCAACCTCTGAAGTCTTGCGATTTGGTAAGGAATGCGACAACGATAGAGGAATAAGAGTTTTAATGTCTACATATTAAATATAAACTCGTACTCTCGAATGATTACTTCAACACTCTCTCACATAGCGGACACTTTACTGATACAAGTAGAAACTGGTTTTACGATAGAAAATTCTTGCATGGACAATCATTTTACAATAAACAAAATAATATAAAAACCTGAAAAATTCAACATTTCAACTTTTATTTTAGTTATTCATTATAATGTGGCTTCTGGTGAGCTTAAGAGAAAAAATAATGGTATATACAGAGACATCATTTTATTTTTACTAACATTTCTAATATTAACCTGGCTATACCTTTGCTACCTCCTTCCACGACTGGAGTTCGGTGATACTGCCGTAAAATACAAATAAATCACTTTACTAGGTATAGGAGAGAAGAAAAGTAGTTCATCCATTTACGTAAACTAGGAATTATCGCGATTTTGAGTTTGGTTATTTTCATTAGGTTTTTGTTTAATCAATATACAGTACTGTATTAACAATAAGTGTTTTTACTCATGAGCTGAGCTATATATTCTGACATATTCATTATGAAGTGTATATTATACTGTCTACAGCACATTAGCGTACAATATAGAGAAAGAAGTTAAATTGAAAAATAATCATAATATGGATATTTAAACACATTTTTGAAAATGGTGGCCGTTCATTTCGATACAGGCTTCAGTTCTTTTGTGCATATTATCGCACTATAGACTATTGTACCTAATTCCAATTACCAGTTTCGTCCTTCGTACTAGTAACTCATGTGGAAATAATTCTGTACTTAATTTATAAAAGATTACCTGACGTACTGTAAATTCAATCTTCACTTCTGCCCGATATGAAAAGATAAAATTACTTAGATATGCTATCTACTTTCCATCCAAGTAATTACGTCGCAGGGTCTTAGAAAGGAAGCAGGTTTTTTTATTTAAGTTATTTTAAACAGTTGTATAATATTACGTAGACGCCCAGTTTCTAACAGAAATTAATGTTTTCAGAAAAGAGCTAAGACAGCCCAGCCATTAGCCTTTACAGAGGGCGAGCAGAAGTAGGTGGGGAAAATCGAAATGCGACGTAGGAAAACGGCCGACAGTACCTGTACGAAAATATGATTCAATATTGAAAACTCTTTCGTCACTGAAAAACGCGAATATATTTATGGAACGTACTATACTCACTAACTCAGTATTGTTTAGTATCACCGTAAGGCACTTTGACTGCATACGCGGCTTTGGTTCTGTGTGGAGGACGAATGAAAGTTTACTAGTAGAAGAGGTGGGAATGAAGTACATTCAAAAACTCAGGTACAACAAAAATTGAAGTAAAAATAAAATGATGTCCCTGTATTAAGTAAGAAAGGATTCCATTCACACTTAATATAAGCGATAAAATGTTTGCGTAAAGGGTCGAAACTAAGAGTTAGATAATAAAACAATTATGGGAAGTATTATAGAACAATGAAGACAGCTCTACAGGAATTATATAGGGTGTTTCCGAGGCGGTATTGCAAACTTTCAGGGATGATGGCGAAGGGCACATGTATCAATTTGAGATAAGGAACCCTGGTCCGGAAATGACTGAGTCGAAAGTTAGAAGCAAAAATAGTTGTGTGGAAATGAAATAATTTTATTCCTCTGTACACATTATTTATGTGTATTTATCTGTACATCTTACACATACTGTATTCATCTGACGTTGTTTACGTTGTCTACTTACAGTATTCCATTCAGTGCGCTGTCTGAGGGATGGGGACAGGAAACTACACTAAAGCAATGCAGATAGCGTAATGTGTAACGGACATGGTCGGTCCTGATATGTACGTCTGTAGAAAGCAGTGTATGTGTACAAGTTGCAGTGTCCAGTCGATCAGTCCTAGTGAAATGGAGGAGTACACGAGAGCGGAATAAGCAGACCTGATTTTCGAATACGTATGAGCCGATGAGAACTGTAGACAAGCTCAAAGATTGTATCAGTACAGGTACCCACGTAGGAGACATCCTGCTCATACCATCTTTAAATGATTGTTCCAAAGGTTAAGGGAAGGAGGGCACGTGGTGCCAAATTACAATTCCATTTCCACACAACTATTTTTGCTTATAACTTTCGACTCAGTCATTTCCGGACCATGGTTCCTTATCTCAAATTGATACATGTGCCCTTCGCCTTCATCCCTGAAAGTTTGTAACACCACCTCAGAAACACCCTGTATGAAGATATGGGAGCAATAATTGTAATAGTCGATAGACCACTTTCAGAAAGAAATTACAGTCACAATGGGTTTACGACAAGTCTGCTGCATACCTCCTACATTATTTGAAATCTACTTACAAATATTTTTGGAAAATTGGAAGAAAAAATTTTCAGGTATAGGAATCTCAATAGAGAGAAAACTGTAGATTGTTTTCCTATTTGCTGATGTTCAACTTCTAATAATCCAGGATTATGATGGTATTGAATGATATGTATGTAAATGAACGAATCAATGAATTAGCCTAGTACTGTAGTTAAATGAACAAGTAAATAATTAAATAAATTAGTACTTAAATTAACTAGTAAATAGCCACCGGCGTAGTTCAGTCGACTGAGGCGCGCTTGCCTGCCGAGCCCGAATTGCGCTGGGGCGTGGGTTCGATTACCTGCTTGGGCTGAATGCCTGGTTGGGTTTTTCCGAGGTTTTCCCAATTGTAAGGCAAATGTTAGGTGACCTAGGGCGGATCCTCTGCCTCATCTCGCTATCACCAATTCCATCGACGCTAAATAGGCGAATAGTTGAATAACCAACTAAAAATGAATGAATGAATTTTTTAATTAATTAGCTGTAGTACTTCAATGAATAAGTAAGTTAGTGAATAAATTAACAAGTAAATGAACGAACGTATGAATTACTGTACTATACTTAGATGAAAAAGTGAATGAATGCGTTTTTACTGTAAATAATAAACTCCTGAGTGAATAAGTAGTATACCGGTATAAATAAACAAGTAAATGAAGGAATTAATTTTATTAATGAGTAGTACTTAAGTGAACAAGTCAATACACGATTGACTTACTGAATTAATCAAAGTATTATAAATGAATAAAAGCTACTGATGAATGAGAGAAAAATAATTAAATCTATACTAATAATAAATCTGTAGCCGAAATTTTTCTGGTAATTTTCGATTTTCCAAAAATAATTGGTCATGAGAGAAAAATAATTAAATCTATACTAATAATAAATCTGTAGCCGAAATTTTTCTGGTAATTTTCGATTTTCCAAAAATAATTGGTCCTAACATGTATAATTAACCACCCTGAAACCGAAAATCGATTTCTTGAAATTTTTGTTTGTAGGCCCTATGTCTGTCTGTCTGTCTGTATGTTTGTTACCTTTTCACGCGATAATGGATGAACGGATTTCGATGAAAATTGGAATGTAAATTAAGTTCGTTGTAACTTAGATTATAGGATATATGGCATTCAAAATACATTATTTAAAAGTGGGGTTATAAGGGGGCCTGAATTAAATAAATCGAAATATCTCGATTATTATTCATTTTTGTGAAAAATGTTACATAACAAAAGTTTCTTTAAAAATAATTTCCGATAAGTTTTATTCCTTGAAAAATTTTGATAGGACTGATATTTAATGGGATAAATGAGTTTTAAAATTAAAATAACTGCCATCTAAGGCCGTGTAATGAATTAAAAAACAAATGACTTCGTCTATAAGGGGCCTTGGACAACAACAATCGAAAGCTATGAAAGATAGCCTACAGATAATGTTTCTGCGTTTCTATGAAGTAGGTAATATCGGAAGCTAAATTAACCGATTTGTATAATTAATTATTAATTCACCATTGGAAAGTGTACTTTCTCTAGATGGACATAATGCTATAATGTTATCACAGTAACTTCTGAGTGAATCGAGGCCAGGTAAGATTAAAATAGATTCTTATGCACAGAAAACTTGATAGGCTATTCTGTATATTCGTTTTCTGTATTTCCTAAACTAATTTTTATGACCAAATGAGTGGTCTCTGTATCAAAATGATCGCATTTTAATTTTTTAATTCAATTTAAATTAGGTGACATAATAAACGATTTATCCTTCTATCAAACACGAATGTTCCCTGGATCAAATATCCTATTTTAATTATATAATTACTTTATATTTATTTCTAACGGGTGCAGCGGAGCGCACGGGTACGGCTAGTATGTAAATATATTAAGGTACAAATGTGTCAGTAATAACAGAATTAATTAACTAACGCATGAATTAACAACAATTATACAAAAGAAATGAATGATGAATAGTAATTAAATAAAAAACAAACACATGAACAGATGAATTAATGAACAATATTACGAGTAAATTAGAAAATAAATTAAATATTAAACGAATGAACAATAATTAGACCACAATATGTTATAATATTGTACAAACAAATAAATTATTAACGTATGGATTAAAGAATAACAGTTACAAAAATCAATAAACGAATCAGAAAATGAATGAATTATAAATGAATAAACGAATTATTAGAATGATGAATAGATATAATTTAATGAACAAATAAATATTTTAATGGAAGAATGAATGAACAAAATTTGGAACAACTGTATAAATGAATAGATAGAGAATGAAATAAGCTTCAATAAAGAAAAATACATTACATGGTAAGTTATAAGAAGTAAATCTAGAGGAGCTGCTAAGCCTATTTTACGACTATAACAGTATTTTGAGTGCTGGACGTAATTGGTCGTTTACTGGTGTAGTCATATAGTATTGTTGAACCATACCAAAGATAGAGATGTAGATTATGGCTGTGCACTTGTAAACACTGCGCAAACGCAGAAATTCTAATTAGCGGTGGCGCCGTCGTGGGCCGGAGAGGAGAACCCGTTCGTCCAGAGGTGTTGGAACGCATCTCAACGCCTCATTAACTCCGGGCAAGTATCAGTGTAATCAGTGTCAGTTTCCCCCGGCTAGCTGCGCACTCCCATAAACGCTGTGACCCCGCGCAATAGAATTCGAAATGAGGACTCCCTCAATGAGTTTCGCAATCGAAACCTGTCAATTGCAGCTACAGGTTGAGAAGCACAATCCTACATCAGTTAGGCCTATGTTATTATTATTATTATTATTATTATTATTATTATTATTATTATTATTATTAGACTACACATTAATACTTAAAATACACGTTAATTTATTAAAAGAATGGACTTACTTTTACAATTGAAAGATTCAGAGCCATAATGGGCCAAGCGCCATATATTAGAAACGAAGAAAACAAGAGTTAAAATTAAGTTAATACCATAATTTCATGAAACACATAGCAAATAACATAAAATATGCACATTAAAAATTAAATGATATGTCAATCTTCATTAAACTATGGCAATCACTTAACTTTAACCCTTGCTTTCTCCGCTTTTAATAAATGGCGCTTGCCCCACTATGGCTCTGAACCCTTCAATTATCCAGACAGCGGATTTGGATCCCTATACTGAACGTTAGTATACGTCAGTGCCAGGAAGGTCACTGAACTGAATGCTACGCTCTCTCTGTAAAGGCTGGTTCACAATAAACCGGGAACGGAAACGATAACGAGAACGAGAGAGGAAATAATGTTAAAATAAACGTATTTAAATGTGAGGATTCACAATAGTTAATTGTGAATTCTCACATTTAAAAATGTGTATTTTAACAATAATTCCGTTCTCGTTCTCGTCGTTGTTTCCGTGCCCGGTTTATTGTGAACCAGCCATAAGTCAAGGCACGGGACGTCTTGTCGCTGTGTAGGGGCCGAAAATCCGCCGTCTGATTATAAAAGTGACAAGATATGCATCGAATTCCTGTAATTGAGTGTAACGTTTATGATGCCAAGGCAAAGAGAACAAGTGGAATGAAAGAAGAATAAGAAGAAAATGGCAAAGGCAGGCAGAACAGGACGAACAAGAGGAATACACGAAAATAAGAGGAACATAAGGACAGCAATGGGAAGATAAGAAGAACAAGGAGGTAAGGGGACTAAATTAAAATGGGAAATACAAGGAGAAAAGTGGAAGACAAGAAGAACCAGGAGAACACAAAGAAGAACAAAGAGAAGACAAGTAGAACAAGAGAAAGACAAAGATAACAAAGAGAAGACAAGGAGAACAAGATAAAGACAAAGAGAATAAAGAGAAGACAAGGAGAGCAAAAGAAAGACAAAGAGAACAAAGAGAAGACAAGGAGAACAAAGAGAAGACAAGGAGAACAAAGAGAAGATAAGGAGAACAAAGAGAAGACAAGGAGAACAAAGAGAAGACAAGGAGAATAAAGAGAAGACAAGGATAACAAGATAAAGACAAAGAGAATAAAGAGAAGACAAGGAGAGCAAGAGAAAGACAAAGAGAACAAAGAGAAGACAAGGAGAACAAAGAGAAGACAAGGAGAACAAAGAGAAGACAAGGAGAACAAGAGAAAGACAAAGAGAATAAAGAGAAGACAAGGAGAACAAAAGAAAGACAAAGAGAAGAAAGAGAAGACAAGGAAAACAAAGAGAAGACAAGTACAACAAGAGAAAGACAAAGATAACAAAGAGAAGACAAGGAGAACAAGATAAAGACAAAGAGAATAAAGAGAAGACAAGGAGAGCAATAGAAAGACAAAGAGAACCAAGAGAAGACAAGGAGAACAAAGAGAAGACAAGGAGAACAAAGAGAAGACAAGGAGAACAAGAGAAAGACAAAGAGAATAAAGAGAAGACAAGGAGAACAAAAGAAAGACAAAGAGAGCAAAGAGAAGACAAGGAGATTAAAGAGAAGACAATGAGAACAAGGGAAAGAAAAAGAGAACAAAGAGAAGACAAGGAGAACAAGAGAAAGACAAAGAGAAGATAAGGAGAACAAGAGAAAGACAAAGAGAACAAAGAGAAGACAAGGAGAACAAGAGAAAGACAAAGAGAACAAAGAGGAGACAAGAAGAACAAGGGAAAGACAGAGAGAACCAGGGGAATAGAAGGCGGAAAGGGGAATACAAGGATAATAAAAGAAAGACAAGGAGAACAAGGAGAAAATAAGGGGGACAAGGGTAATAGATGGAGAACAAAGGGAATACAAAGAAAATAAGGGGAAGGCAAGGAGAACAAAGATAAGACAAGGAGAACAATGGGAATATTTTGTATTAAGATTATCATTATATTAAGATTATCATTGTATTAAGATTATTATTGTATTAACATTATTATTGCATTCATATTAACTTTGTTTTAAGATTTCTAGGTTTCTGCCCTTAGGGCGAATTTCTGCGAATTGACAGACATAACACAGTCCGCTCAATAATTGCTAACAGATTAAGGGAACATGGTGAATACGAAGAATAGGAAGTTCAATGTCTTTCTACGGAAGGATCTACACGGCGTGCTGACATCATAATAATTGACCGAGATAAAAAAAACTGATCTCATTCTTGATCCCACTGTAAGGTTCGAAATTAATGAAGGCCAACCAAAGCAGGTACATGAAGAGAAACGCGCTATTTACTTTCCATGCTCTGATGATCTCAGTCATAAATATAATGTTCAAGATTGGAATGTCATTGGACTTATGTTTGGTGCGCGAGGAACAGTTCCCAAATTTACATTGGAGATCCTCAGAAAATGAAAGGTTCCTGATAAGACTCTTCAGACAATTGCATCAACCATTTTAAAATCTTCACTGAACATCATCAATCACCATCTCTATTCATCTTTATAATAATAAATGTATATTATTTATTTTCAATACATTTTTATCGTTTTGATAGCCACCACATCTTGTCGCAGAATATTTCTTTTTTAAATTTCATTACGTATTTTTTAACATTAATTTACATTTTCTTTTTTGTTCATTTGAATTGATTAGGATGCCGATTTTTAAATCCAAGATTTGGACTGCTTTCATTTCGATGATATTCTCTCATTTATTTTATTTTGACTTTGTTATTCTTACATATTTTTATATTTTTTTTCTATATTTCTTGTATTTATATCATTAGATTGTTTTTGTCACCTTAACTTTGTAAATATACAACTTTTGTATTTAATAATACCTTAGTTATAAGTGAACATTGTATTTGGTTGGCCTGCTATGTTCACATCTTAAAATAAAATAAAATACAAGGAGAACAAGGGAGGACGTGGCATTTTCATATAACGATCAATTTCCAAGTAGTAACCCCTCCCTTTCTTAGTGCAGAGAAAGACGTAACTTTAAGTCAAAATATGTTTAATTGCATTATAAACCAAGAGCCCAAAGAAATACAGAAAGACCGATGCTTCGATAGAAAGGAAACATGCCTCAAATTCCAGTTGGGAGAAAACCGAAACACAAGGCGTTTGGTTTGACGACAAGGATGATGGTGATGATTGTGATGATGATTATGTCTAGTTATATAGCTATTTATTTTGACGTGCTAATTACTTCTAGTTTTATTTCTGGTATTTTATTCATGAACAATTTCTCCGCTAGAAGATATGACTGAAGATTGTAAATACATTTCTCTTCATTCCAGTGTCCCGCATGTACAATCAGGTATTGTTTCACTAAGAAAATTCCATACCAATGCCACGAGTATATTACTTTTGCCGTGCCATTATTGCTATGCTTCTTGTTGAAGGGTTAATGTTTCAAGATGATTATGTTTAAATCCTGCAGGAAGCGAACGGTGATAATTGTATATTTCTTTGCCCAGATTCCTGCCAGTTTCCATCAGCGATAATGGAGGTTATATTTTAAATTAAATTACGGCTATCTTTTAATGTAAAGAAAGTTATATGTAATCTTGCGCGTAATAACGCTAACAAATTGTGAAAGATGAAGTACGAGAAGAGCCTCATAAACAACCTGACTCAGGATATAATTTGTCATAAAGTTTGAAACTCACACAAGTAGTCGTTTCGTATCAGCAGTTTTCTCTTTTTTATCTTTAACTTGTTTTTCATTCCATCTCTACATGTGTTATTACAGGCCGGCTACGCAAAGCTAGACGAATGAGCAGCTGTGCAAAGCTGAGAATATAATAAGATGTTCTTTAACTCACGATCGCAGTGCGAATCCCAGTTATCTTCATTATTTAATAAAAATCTAATGCTTGGCACACACACAGGCTGGAAGTAATATAACTGTGCAAATTTTTAACAGTTTATTCCTTGGACAGAGTACAAAAAATTCTAATACCTTATTAATCCCAAATGAATGATTTTATAAACAGTAGTCTCACTAGAGGTTTTCATTTATCTATAGAAAATAAAAACTCGAGTGGGATTTAATTGACTATTACATGATTAAAAGAAAGTATATAAAGATTAGAAGAAATAAAATACTCTAATACAGGGACATCACTTTATTTTTACTAACATTTTTAACATTAACCTGGCTATACTCGAGAACACTGTTACCCCCCTTCCATTACAGGAGTTTGGAGTTGCTAGTGCAATATGTAAACAAATCATTTTACTAGCTATAGGAGGAGAGAAAAGTAGTGCATCCATATATGTTACAGGGAAATATAATATTACGATTTTCAGTTTGGTCATTACTTTACAGTATTTTATCAAAAAACAGTAGAATAGTAACAATTTTTTTCACAAACTCAAGTCTTCAGGCGGTTATATACATTATGTAATGTCTACTTTATTCAGCACATTACTAACCTAATTTATTCCTGAGAATTTTGTGAGCACTTCCGTAAGAAACCCCAATTTCTACAGCTAACTTCTTGACCGACTTATTAGGACCTCGCTGCATCCTCTCTCTCTGTTGACCATCTTACACTTTTCTTCATATCTGTACACTCTGTTGCTCTAAATTTATCTACCAGATTAATGACATTTCTACGAAAATATTCCGTAATGATATAATCAGGAAATTGTGAAAAAAAAAACTGTTGTTCATATTCGGTTATCGTTGTATTGTAATTCCAGTTTCCATCATCGTCCTTCATACCTACAAATATTAAAACAAAAATCTTGTTTAAATAATGCTGTTAAGTACCGCACCATATTATAGGGTACCGTACTTTCGGTAACTCTAATCTTCACTTGTGCTCAGTCCATACAGATAAATTCAGTTACGCTACACACCATACCTGTGTGAAAATAAACTTCAATAATATAAGCTTTTTCTTCTATAGGAAATGCAACATATTTCTGAAACACACTGTACTCTGTACTGTTTATTTCACTGCTAGCAACAGCGGTCGTAAGTTTGTGTGACTGACGTTAGCAAGGACATTAGTGAAAGAGGTGGGAGTCAAGTACATTCAGAAACGCAGGTACAATAAAAATTGAAGTAAAAATAAAATGATGTCCCTGTACAATAAAAATGGTGTCTTAGTGGATTGAAGGATTAGTTAAGAAGTGTGCAGTAAAATATGGATGAATAGTGATTAAGTGTTACACACAAATTCCACAATTTGGGACATCTGGCTGAAATCTACGGCTGACCACTAGGATCCAGAATACAAAGCAGAGGTTAAATGAAAAATACAATATGATTGCAGAGAGAATACGGAACAATGATAAATTTAAAAATAAAGTACAACTTGATTTCGGAGAAACATGAGATGAAAATGCATTGAAGAGTAATGAAATGAAGTAAAAAAAAAATACATAGTATTATACAAGTGATTGTGTAAAATGGATAATGAATCTCTCAATACCATTAGACAAATTTTGTTAATGTCCTCATGATTATTTTATTTAAATAGCTGGCAAAGTGTAGTACATACTGTAAAGATGGTAAGAGTAGATTGACCAGATTCACAAAGCTTCAAAAAGGAGGACATTGTTCGAAAAAAGAGGACAGAAAATATGTATACCTAGATTTTGGCTTAGGCCTATATTATACTATAAAAAACGACAATATCTATTTTATTATAAAATACTTACAGTACAGATTTAGACTATTTTAATATCTCGCTATGTTAATATGTAGCTATGTTAATACGTCTATTTTATTACAAAATAATTATGAAAAAACTTCGTAATAATGATTTTACAGTTAGCTGCATATGAAAGTCAAGGGAACTATAATTATTAAAGAGGATAGAAAATATCTATTTAGATTTACATTCGCACCTAGATTTCTCGATTTACTAACCTACCTGTAAGCAACGATCATAACAAGGAGGAGGAAAGAGAGTTATTATGATCGTTCGCAAAGAGTATATTCCATCGATGCTGCTGCCACCTAAAGGCAAGTTACTTGAAAAAGGAGTCAAACCAGATAATTTCAAAATATCAGGCATACTAGTTACGAAAAGGAGGACATTTCTTGATTTTTTTTAAATCCGCCCAGACCCCGGACAATGGCCTAAAGAGGAGGACATGTCCGGACAAAAGAGGACGTCTGGTCACCCTAGGTAAGAGTAGATGAGCTAAAAGTAAGGATTAATCTACATAGGTAAAAGTAAGGATGAAGAGGAAGTATAGACAGATGTAAATTCAAGAATAGAGTTACTGTAACTAATATTATTATGTATTATATAGCACAGTAACAGGATTATTGTGTAATTGTATAATGTAGGAATACGGAGTAGTAAAGAAAATTGTTATGTTTTGTTATGAATAGTAAATAGTAGATGATAGGATTAGAAGATAAGAAGTGCTAGATAGTAAACGTATAAATATAGTAAGTAACAAGTGTGGTGAATGGACATGAAGAACATAGTGGATAAACAATGAAATGATGAATATGCGTCGGTCACTAAACATCTAGTAGTGTAAAAGTTGTAAATAGTGTAAGACCGGGACTGCTGGACCGAATACAGAAATGTGAAGGGCCAGTAGGACCAGAGAGATTAGTATGAGAATAAGCCATATCATATCATATCATATCATATCATATCATATCATATCATATCATATATCATATCATATCATATCATATCATATCATATCATATCATACAATAAAATATTAATTGATTTACTAAAATACTAAACTGTCTTGAAAATGTATTATTGTACCATCTCATCATTACAAATATTCCGCTAGATGCCAGTAGTGTGCTATGATCAGCTGTTCTCTTGTTACCAGTTGTACAAACTATATTATAATCTTCATTGAACTCTATGGACAATTATTAATCAAAAAGGCTTCGTTGATTCAGTTTCATTTTTATTAAACACTTGCATTCCACTTCAACTATCAATACATATTAAACAAGCTCTGATACGTGACTATCCATAATCTCATGCAGTAGAAGCTATAACATAATCTAAATAATATAAAAAAGGTAAATGAGAGAAAAGTTTTAATTGAGGATGATGATCTAAACATGAATCACTTTAAAAGTCACAATTATTGAAAGTACCAATGTTGGCAAACAAAGAAACAAAAATGCTAAAGAGGTAATAAAAAAACAAATAAATGCTATTTTGGGAGGTGATAAAAAATAAAAACAGCCATAATTGGTTGATACACGTCTTTCCGTAGCGTTTTATTGGTCAAAAGTAGTATGTTATAGTAAAAGTGTAATAGTCAGAAAAAACAATCTTAAATGTTAACACCGTAAGTAGTACTATCTGGACCATTCTGATTTTTATTCTAGCCATTAGAGAAACTGAAAACGAATTATTTATCCCTTTTACATTTTTCCAAAAAAAATTGACGATTTTATTGCAAATTACATAGACTAAATAAAAAGATTAGCATATATCGTTATCTCCTGTCATTAGGAAGCCAGGTAATATTGCTGCTGTGACTAGAGTACGGAATGCTGCTATTCAGATCTGAGTTCGTGTGTATTCGTAGATGAGCCCTTGATGCAGTGTTGCCAAACTATACACTTTCAGCCTAATTTTCTAATTAACCATTCCCTTAATTACAAAACGCATAGGGTCTAATCGGTTTTGATTTATTTTAATGTTTTCTCTTACCCACTTCATTTAAAGGTGAAAGTACTCGTAGTACAACTGCATATTTAAGCAGCTTATTCCTGGGATAGAGTACAACAAATTTTAATACTATATTAGTCCCAAAGGAATTCTTATCCCTGAAAAAAAAATCCGCTAAATGTTAACACTGTATTACTGGATAAGCACTATCCGTATGATTCTGATTACTCTCATCATTAGAGAAACTGACACCGAATGATTCATTCTTTGGAGTTTTCCAAAGAAATGGACGATTTTCTTGCAAACGAAATAAGAAGATTAACACGTATCGTTATTTCCTGCCATTAGAAAGTATGGCAATCCTGTTTCAGTGACTAAGAGATGGAATGCCGCTATTCAGTTCGAGTTCGCGTATGTATTCGTAGGTGAGTTGGAGATGCGCTATTGTCAAACTACACAGATTTTGAGCCTAATTTTCTATTTAACCTTGCAATTAATTACAAAATTCATAATAGGTTTTCTATTTATAGTGTCCGCTTCAATTTGCAGATATATAATTTTCACTCTGTACAAACGAGGAAATATGTAAGTTACTGTGCATCACTATTCCAGGAGGAAGCAAAGTCAAGTACCCTCCATTGGATAAGAAATATTTTAAAGTGAAAACACGAAGTGGTTGCAAAAGTTTACTCCATCCACTTTTAATGGTGTGAGTACAAAGAAAACAGAATATTTTTCAGGATCTCGCAACACTACGAGCAACGTCTTACAGAGAGAGATGATTTTAAGATTTCCAGAAAAGCCGGTTTTTCTTAACTATAAAGTTGAAGTTTATGAGCAATGGCCTTCTGCACTGTTGATATCACATTGTACGACAGAAATATGTAAATGATATTACTTGGCAAGCTGAGTGCTGATGGTTGGCAACAATGGACCGGTGCATAATTTTCATTCCTAACATTCTAAAGTTACAGCAAACAATTTAAATGCACACTTTAATATTCAGTAGGACGAAGTGTAACAGTTCTCAACCAATGTACTGTGTTTCAGTTACAAGCACGACAATCTTTTATCATTTTTATTGAGGCGGTAAAAAAGTTTATGTTCATTTTTCATATCACACAGAGGAATATTGCAGATATGCTTAATATTATCACTATGTATTACAATTAGCTGTGTTGCTTCGTTTTACCTTCCCCCCTTCTCTCAGTGGAAAAAGATTTGAAATGTCGGACGATCTTGCAACACTGTAAATATATTTGGATGTTGTGTGTTCAGTAACAAGAAGATAGTTTAACTCTTTGAGTGACTGCCTTTCATTTCGTCTTCTGCAACAGAGGACGCTGGTTCAATTCAACGTATCCTACATTTTTTAAAGAAAGAAATAGAATTACTGATTGTTTAGATAATTTTATCGAGCGTCATACTCCTCAGGGGAAGTAGTGGCACGAGAGAAGAAAAATTTTAACTGTACTTGAAATATTTGCAGAAGAAACATATCAAATTGATTTTTTCTTGAGGAGCAAGAAACAAAATACGAGAAAGAACATCCGCTCCTGACTGATTATGCAGAAAATGATTGTTTCGCTTGTTTTCAGTTTATATTATTAACGCGGGAGCATTACACACTATGAGTGATTGCCTGCAGCCAGGATATCGGCCGCTTCCTCGACATATGATTATTATGGTGTTACTAAAGCTTGACTCCGCAGACCCCTGGAGAAATACAGTAGATTCATTACCCGTAACGTTATTAGTGTCTTGTGATCCAAACACCGGCCGGCAACTGTAACTTCCTCAGAACAGGTTCCACTGGGGGTTTGACCCCATCATCAGTAACAATGACGTTGTGTAATTAGCTTTTTTCTCCCTTTCCTCCTCACTTCTCCCTCCTCCGTGCTTCTTCTAATATACTACATACATAATGATTCATAGGTTCACTTTGACCTCCCTACAAAGAAGCAAACAACTTATAAATGATATATCTTAATCAACGTTTATATTAATTAGTTTAAAAACACATGTACGCTAAGTGTATAATTCAAAGTAACAAATACAACACCGAGTCCCCGTGTTTCTTCTCCACTTCACAGTTTAGGGCTGTAGGCTTTGCTGTATGTTCCGGCATCACAGATCTTGCCTCCAGACTTTGACATCTTTTCTTGGTCCTTTCTTGGTCTTCCTTTTCCTCTTGGCTGAAGTAAAATTCTGCTCTTTTGTTAGTCTTTGAGCGTACAGCATTGCCAAGTTTCTGTACTTACTATCTATAGCACAGATTTCAAATCTACCTAACTGGCTATCTCGGAAGCTTCGGAAAGGAGGTCATGTATTAGTACTTCTGCCATTTGTCGAACGGCCGAAAAGTACTTACTACTTATGTAATAGCTGTTTGTGTACTCAAACACGGCACATAACATCGACATTTTGTGATAACGTTACACTCATAATCAGTATGTACATTGCACATATATATATGAAGCACATAATAAAAATTTGTGGCGCCAGCACGGTTCTTGCCCGTTTTAAACATGGACGCTGCCAGAATCAATTATTCCCGTTGCGAAGTTAGTGATCTACATAGCATAGAAACGTGTATTTTTATGTAAACCAACGTACGAGACTGTTCAATTCTTTTTTCATTTAATATTTTTATTTTAGCGATCTACGTAGCATAGAAATGTGTATTTTTATGTAAACCAACGTACGAGACTGTTCAATTCTTTTTTCATTTAATATTTTTATTTTAGCGATCTACGTAGCATAGAAATGTGCATTTTTATGTAAACCAACGTACGAGACTGTTCAATTCTTTTTTCATTTAATATTTTTATTTTAGCGATCTACGTAGCATAGAAATGTGTATTTTTATGTAAACCAACGTACGAGACTGTTCAATTCCTTTTTCATTTAATATTTTTATTTTAGCGATCTACGTAGCATAGAAATGTGTATTTTTATGTAAACCAACGTACGAGACTGTTCAATTCTTTTTTCATTTAATATTTTATTTTAGCGATCTACGTAGCATAGAAATGTGTATTTTTATGTAAACCAACGTACGAGACTGTTCAATTCTTTTTTCATTTAATATTTTTATTTTAGCGATCTACGTAGCATAGAAATGTGTATTTTTATGTAAACCAACGTACGAGACTGTTCAATTCTTTTTTCATTTAATATTTTTATTTTAGCGATCTACGTAGCATAGAAATGTGTATTTTTATGTAAACCAACGTACGAGACTGTTCAATTCTTTTTTCATTTAATATTTTTATTTTAGCGATCTACGTAGCATAGAAATGTGTATTTTTATGTAAACCAACGTACGAGACTGTTCAATTCTTTTTTCATTTAATATTTTTATTTTAGCGATCTACGCAGCATAGAAATGTGCATTTTTATGTAAACCAACGTACGAGACTGTTCAATTCTTTTTTCATTTAATATTTTTATTTTAGCGATCTACGTAGCATAGAAATGTGTATTTTTATGTAAACCAACGTACGAGACTGTTCAATTCTTTTTTCATTTAATATTTTATTTTAGCGATCTACGTAGCATAGAAATGTGTATTTTTATGTAAACCAACGTACGAGACTGTTCAAATCTTTTTTCATTTAATACTTTTATTTTAGCGATCTACGTAGCATAGAAATGTGTATTTTTATGTAAACCAACGTACGAGACTGTTCAATTCTTTTTTCATTTAATATTTTTATTCCATAATAATAAATTTATGCAGTCTATAGCAAAACCTTTCATGTTACATAGAATGTTCTATTATAATTATTATTATTACTTACTGGCTTTTAAGGAACCCGGAGGTTCATTGCCGCCCTCACATAAGCCCGCCATTGGTCCCTATCCTGAGCAAGATTAATCCAGTCTCTATCATCATATCCCACCTTCCTCAAATCCATTTTAATATTATCTTCCCATCTACGTCTCGGCCTCCCCAAAGGTCTTTTTCCCTCCGGCCTCCCAACTAATACTCTATATGCATTTCTGGATTCGCCCATATGTGCTACATGCCCTGCCCATCTCAAACGTCTGGATTTAATGTTCCTAATTATGTCAGGTGAAGAATATAATGCGTGCACTTCCTTATTTGAAGGTTTCGTAACAAGCTGTTTTTTACGGTGATGCGTTGTTAGCCCTTCGCCCAACCCCCAAGGTGGAGGACCACACCTCATCGGCTGTCCGCGACTGCTTATTCAATATATTCACAGCTACCCTCCATATCTAGAGGCCGTCTCCTCGATCCGCAACCTGAGGACGCGCCATGCCGTGGTGATAGGGACCCACAATACTTGGGTTTATTATTATTATTATCATTATTATTATTATTATTATTAAATACATGTAATGTAACAAATTTAGTGTTGGGCCATTAATTATTTTTATGAGTATGTGCGCTAGCTTCAGCTATTTTGAATGATGCATTCTTGCAGTGGAATGGAATCATTTGCTACTAACACTAAAAAGGAAGAAAAACGTATACAACTGTGATTAGATAAAAGCAAGAATAAAATGTTTATTATACGTTAAGAAGAAAGGGCAAAGAGTAGCAGCCAGCTAAGAAGCAAGGAGATGACTAAAAGCAAGTAGTTTGCATATTTTGAATGTCATTTATAAATATTTTCCTAAGTTTTCTTGGTACCACTTGTTTTTTGATACGCCCGTAAATTTGTTGCATTTTACGTATATCTATTTAGTTACTTAGTCTACCAAATTTGTTATACAAAAAAAAAAAAACATCAGAATTCTTAATTCTTATTAATTATGTACATATGTGAGAGGCAATGCTGTAAAGTTGTATCGGGGATTAAAAAGATTTAGTACAAGAAATATAGGCCTACAAGATGGCTGCATAGCCTATAGAGAAATTACTCGCCCAATGATAAAAATTAATGCGGGCCATGTGTAGAAGAAGAAAAATCAAACCTCCTACAGAGAAAATTTTTGTATACAGTATTACATCATCATCTGGGAAGAAAACTGTCTGCAAAACTACCTTCATGAATATGCACACCGTCCACATCTGTGGAGTAACGGTTAGAGCGTCTGGCCGCGAAACCGGGTGGCCCGGGTTCGATTCCCAGTCGGGGCAAGTTACCTGGTTGAGGTTTTTTCCGAGGTTTTCCCTCAACCCTATATGAGCAAATGCTGGGTAACTTTCGGTGTTGGGCCCCGGACTCATTCCACCGGCATTATCACCTTCATCTCATTCAGACGCTAAATAACCTAAGATGTTGAAAAAGCGTCGTAAAATAACCTACTAAAAAAAATATGCACACCGTTTCGGCTGATAGAATATGTCGACTGTGCTCCCTACTTATTCAAGGAAAAACTCAAAAAAATATGTTACATTTGGTATCATGTATACCAGAATATTATTCCACGTAGAACTGTATTATATACGTCCTTAAAAAGTTTCATATATAGATTATAGTAACATTTTTGACAGAAGGGAGAAAATTCACTCAGAATACGTCACGAAATTGGACGATATTAAAAACTCTTACTGTGAGGGAACTAATAGAGATATCCAAATAAACCAAACTGCACTTTAGAATGTATGGATGAACATTTCTGAAATGTGTGGTCCGAACAATGAGTCATCGCTATAGGAATGGTGGAGGTAGCGATAATATAGAAGGGGGGGGGGAACTTATCAAGCGCCAGTAAAAGACCATAACTCGGGAACAACACAGCGTTAGTTCAAATGTCATTTGTTTCAGAATACAATAATTACATGCTCTGATAGAATAATATCAATTTATAAAGTTTTTAGAAGTTTGAACGGAAATAATTTTGAAATAGTTGTGCTCAAGGGCTAGTTTCGGTGAAATTTCAATGTATATGAAGCAGAAATACGATCAGACGCATCGGAAATTTATGGAAACGAAGAGAGCAGATAAGCAAGAACAGAACAAAGTGCCGCTCAACCCGAAAAAGCTTCAGTGGTTGGGCAGGAAACAACTCATTCTACATCAGACGTATTCTACGTGGAAACATTGCGGCTTTGTGAACGGACACTGTCCCTGACCTTTTCACATTACACAAGAATCTTGAGGTCATCTACCAAATATTGTTTTCGGAGACAAATTTGGAATTATTTTTCACTAGTTTACATTGTAGTTTATTTTGCACAATAAAGAAATACCTTGTGACTTTTTTTTTTTTAGAAATCACGTAAGTCAAACATTTTCAAATATGAATATTGAGAGTTATATTGTATTCAAAGAATATTCTTTTTCTTACAGAAATTTGCATTATGCTACGAATTCGTCACATTTAGAGTAACTCTATTACAATTCTTCACTTGGGCCTTCTTTGTACACATCTTAAGTCTGATTAGTGAATATGTTACTTGTCTACGGCGTATGCAATGGAGGGGGAAAGAAACTGGGCACCCTGCCTCATATCTCCTGTCTTAGATGCCTCATGAGTGACGCCATATTGGTGTCACTTATGGGTTGTAACCTGTCTTCGAACGCTTGACTAAACAACGACACTTAGGCCTACATATTTCATGTAAACAGTTTTTATAGCTACTTTCCTAAAACTTAGTGTTTCATAACATGTAGGGCAGGAGTCGTCAGCACAGAGCACCCTGGGGCTAGGGTCTTTTACCCGCAGAGAACACAGTGCACCATGGTGCACTCGTAGATGCTAGCGGGTATGCTCTCCACCTCTTCCTGTGAACGACGCTTACCCAGTGTTGCCAATTCAGCGGTTTTCCCGCTAAATCTAGCTTTTTTTGGATAACCATCTTTCGGGTAAAATTATATTATCCCGCTTAGCGGGAATACTAGCGGTTTTTAATCTTTAAAGTTTCTGAAATGAAATTCATATTAGCATTATAAGCGGCTTTCATAATTACATTTAATTCGTTCAGTGTGTGTTTTGTGAAATGATGGATGTGTTAATGTAATGATAATTCCAGATTATATATGTTACCGTTAAAACCCGAAATCCGTCAAAACCAGTTTCAATTAGTAAAAACTAGTTTAAGCAAATAAAGATGGATAGAAAGTGAGTTTTCGTATGATCTAGAATCAGTGTCAGGTTAGGTTTGGTTTGTTTAGGTTTTTGTTTGGTAAAAGCCTAAAAAAACCTAAACAAACCAAACCTGACCTGTCATTGATTGCAGATCTTACGAAAATTTGCTTTCTATCTATCTATATTTTAAAACTACTTTTTACTAATTGAAACTGGTTTTGTTTAATTTTGGGTTTTAACGATAACATATATCGTGCAATAAGAATTGAAATATGTTGTGTCTGTGATAAAAGTGTTCAAAATTGCTTTATAGCGCCACATTGGCAATAATAATAGTGTGCAATATTCGTTACATTGGCAGGTGGATGCTCTATCTTGACTATTATTATTATTATTATTATTATTATTATTATTATTATTATTACTACTATTATTGAATAATAAGTATACATTAAAATCTAGAGATATTTGTTAGAAAATCGCGGGTTTTCGAAAGCCATCTAGCGGGATTATACGAACAACTGTTGGCAACACTGCGCTTACCCTTTGCACATTTCAGCGAGTGCTGACGACCACTGATGTAGGGTTTCTTAAAAAGCGATTCAATTATTACTATTTTTCAAATTACTACGGGTAAACTGTTGCTCGTCACACTACATCCCCATGTTTCGTGAACATATGTTCCTGCAGGTCAACATCTTCCTAGACTGCAGAGAATCTAACAGACGAAACAGGAGACAATAAAGGAAAATTAGATGCAAAGGAGTTCAAACGCCCGAGAGGTTAAGAGACGCAAAAGAGACTACCAACATAACTTACAAGGACTTGCATATCTTACGATAAAAACGCTTAAATAAGCACACAAACTACCTACTTTATTTTACACAAAGATATCTGTATTATTTATTTTGGTACATCCTGTAGCAAAATAATAATATTTAGCAAGACAATGTCTGATTATTTCCGGCCTAGTTTTTGCCATTTGAATGGATTATTGCTCTAGTTCGCAGAATTCGCTTGCTTCACTGAGGCTGATGCAGTGATTCAGACTATACCGGCTGGACTGAGTTCGTGATAGATGCTGGAAGTAAATTAAAACCTGTAACAGAAGCTAGGATGGAATATTGTGAACACGCCAGCCACACAAGGTAGTCTAAGTTATGCACAGGTGGATATTAGGCTAGGCAACAGTATTGTTCTGTGGCGGCGCACATAAATCCATGGCAGATAGGTGCATAATGAGCCCCGCCGACAGCAGCGTGCTGATTACTGAACTAGAGTCGATCCCGCGCCTTCTAATGGCCACTTTCTACAGTTCCACTTGTTCATTATGTCACACAACCATTTCCAGTTCAACATTTCCCCCTGTTTTCTTGACAAGTGCCTTCTTCTGTTTTATTTTATGTATAATCACTGCAATTTATCATTCTATACCCTGCGTGCCACTCCTATTCTAGACAGCAGGTAAAGACAGGAAGGAAGAAAAAATAAAAATAGAAACAAACAAAGAAAGTAACAAAGAATTTAGAAGGAAAAGAAAGAAAAAGTTAAGTAAATAAATAAATAAATAAATAAATAAATAAGATGCACTTCGATTCAAAAAACTAGACGTTCACGAGGAAGTTCATTGTATTGCTGATGGGGGGAGCAATCGTAGGATCGATATCATAGCTATAAATAGGAATAAACAGACAGCCGAAATAATTGATCCTACGATCAGATTTGAAATCTCAGCCACTCAACCATCTGAAGTGAACGAAGAGAAAAAGAAAATCTACGAGCCCACGATTCAGTACCTATCAGCGAAATACAACATTGAAAAAATCACAGTTACCGGTCTCTTCTTTGCACCATTTCGAAAGCCTTTGTAAAGTGGAGAGAAAAATACAAGCTGACGAGAGATCTTCAAGATACCATCGTCACCACCATTATAAAATTTTCTGTAGCGATATTTCGTCAGCATCTTTATGGCGTACATTCAATTTAAATTATACTTGGTTCTATTTTTTTTTCTTATGTCTTAATCACTTCTGTCTGAAACCTGTTTATATAATTTTTCATTTTAAATTTTATTGTGAGCTATTCTGTGTCGCAGGGCAAAACCAAAATATTGGGTCAGACCAATAAAATAAATAAATAAATAAATAAATAAATAAATAAATAAATAAATAAATAAATAAACATTAAAGGTTAAGCTAAGGTACACCACTTTGTAACACAAACGAAATAACCGAGATAATCTTGGGTCGATATGTCACAGATCTCGGCACTATGTGCTACAGGTCTCTGTCGCAGACCTCAGTCTATCGCATTTTTTTTTTTCAATTTCAGGAATCCGCCCCTGAGCAAGAGTTCTACTATTTCAGAGCCAAGCTAAAGTTTATCTCTTTATATTATATTTTATGTTACAATTATTAACAAAATAAATAAATAAATAAATAAATGTTAAGCAAAGGTACACCACTTTGTAATACAAACGAAATAACCGAGATAATCTTGGGTCGATATGTCACAGATCTCGGGACTATGTGCTACAGGTCTCTGTCGCAGACCTCAGTCTATCACATTTTTTTCAATTTCAGGAATCCGCCCCTGAGCACGAGTTCTACTCTTTCAGGGGCGAGCTAAAGTTTATCTGTTTATATTATATTTTATGTTACAATTATTAGCAAAATAAAAAATAAATAAATAAGTAAATAAATAAATAAATAAATTTCGATTGCTTTGATTTTATTAAGTATATATATCCAATCCTCGAATTTACATTTCTCATAGCTTCTTAAAACAATGGAAATAACGGGAAGAAATTCTTTCTCAATGATGACAGGCTCCAATCTACACTTTATCAGATAATGTAGTAATATTGTTTTATACAGGGACATCATTTTATTTTTACTGCAATTTTGATTGTACCTGAGTTTTTGAATGTACTTCACTCCCACCCCTTTTACTAATGAAGTTCAACCGTTCTCCACACAGATCCAAGACCGTATATACAGTCATAGTAACCTTACGGTCATAGTAAACAGTACGTTCCAAAAATATGTTCGCCTTTTCCAGTGACGAAAGAGCTTTCAATATTGCATCATTTTCCATTTGCCTACGTCGCATCCCGGTTTCCCTCACCTGCTTCTATTCGCCTATCTGTAAATGCAGTGGCTGGGCTGTCTTAGCTCTTTTCTGAGAACATTAATTTCTGTTAGGAATTGGACGTCTACGTAATATTATACCCATACAATTGTTTAAAATAACTTAAATAAAAGGGCCTCGTTAAGTAATTAACTGTCACGTTAACTGTCTACGACGCTGCGACGTAACCACTTGGATGGACAGTCGATAGCATGTCTGAGTAATTTTATCTTTTCGGATCGGGCAGAAGTGAAGATTGAATTTACAGTACGTAAGGTACTCTTTTATAGAGTAGGTACAGAATTATTTCAACATGAGTTACTGATACGAAGTACGAACCTGGTAATTGGAATTACGTACAATAGTCTATAGTGCGATAATATGCACATTAGAACTGAAGCCTGTATCGAAATGAACGGCCACCATTTTCAAAAATGTGTTTAAATATCCATATTATGGTTATTTTTCAATTTAACTTCATTCTCTATAGTGTACGCTAATGTGCTGTAGACAGTATAATATATAATGCATAATGAATACGTCCACATGGAAAGCTGAGTTCATGAGTAAAAACACTCATTGTTAATACTGTTCTGTATTTTGACTAAACAAAAACCTAATGAAAATTATCAAACTCAAAATCGCGATATTTCCTAGTTTAAGTACGTGGATGAACTACTTTTCTTCCCTCCTATACCTAGTAAAGTGCTCATGTATAAACAGAATAGATGGATTAGCGATGTTGTCATAGTCATTATTAGTCAAAATTTGATGCCGTCGACAAGGTGTAGGCCCACTTACTGTTGGTTCCGTCTTTCCTAGTCCTTATACATTTGCTGATAATGCGGTAACAAGTGTTATATGTACCTGTCGAACCTAGTTTTTTATTCCTTCTAACATCTCTCTGTTTCATAAAATATCATGTATTGGAAGAATTAACTTCATTTGTGTCAGTGCTATTTCGTGGCGCAAATGATGATTATGATCTAAAATCAAGAATAAGAATAAAATTAATCTGTGGAATATCGTGATGGGAAAGTCCTTCTGTATCGAGTTACAGACCAATTCGGTTTTACCTCGCTTGGGGCGCGAGTCAAAGTAAGTTTAATGTTAAGCAATGAACTAATGCTACTTATACATAATTTTAAATTTACATAGATTCAGTGCTGAGAAAATCCGCAGATAAAACCTTTTTCAGCCGATTTCTCAGTTCTACATATTTACACTGGTTCTGTTTGTAATACTCTTCCTTTTAGCTTCCTCCAATTGTCTCGGTGGCGTGCAGCTCTAGACCACTCTCTTCTCGTAGTCTCCTTGAACAACACACAACATCGTCGTGTTTGTCTGCCTCTGTCTCTCTTCCCTGTTCATGTGTCCCACACCTTGACTACTATTGTCCTACCTCAACACGTGTCCACCCCATTTATATTTAAACTGCAAGGCTCTTCATATTGTAACCTTCATTTCTGCTCGTTTTGTAACTTCTAGGTTGCTGATTTTGTCCCTCAGTAAGTTTATGTAGAATTTTTCTCCGCATCTTTCGATGATTGACTTGCACCATCTTCCTTTGTTTGTTTGTTAAATACCAAGTTCGGCAACCATAGAGGATGACTGGAAACACAGCTCTCTAGGACTTCAATTTTCAATGTGGTGCTTTATTTTTGTACAGAAGGATGAATTATAGACTCCAATATTTACTTCAGGTCAGTCTTATGCGTCTTATTATCACTGCATCGGAGTAGCTATTGGTGTGCTGTTACGAATTGGTCGAGATACAGGCCTATACCTTCCTACTCTATGATTGTCGACCATGATAAGGATATCGGGTCCATTTTTCATAACCTTGATTTTACTGGAATTCATAATGAGACCTACTTCTTTTTTGGCATTGCAGAAGTCGTGAAGCATTAGCTGAATTAGCAAACAGAGTCATGTCATCGGCGAATCGTATGTTTTTTAATCTCCTCTCATTTATATTTAAGCCATATGTCTTTTTCCAATATTCTACCAGGCGGGATTGGATTCTCTTGCTTAACTCTCCTCTGAAGCCCAAGGCGCTCTCCTTCTGTTTTTCCTCTTATTCTGAAATAGCTCTGTTGAAACATTTTGTGAAGGATTCTGATGTATTCACTTTCAATACCTTGCAATTTTAAATGCTGAACTAATAGGGGAGACTCGGCTAATTCCGTAGTATTAAGAAGTAAATCTATCATATTTTTATCAAAATGTTTATTGAAAAATATTATCAAGATATGTAGACATAGACGAAACCATTCATTATTATCAAATGAGATAAAGAGACCTATTAAAATGCAAATATATTTAGTTGTACATGCATTACAGTTGAAAAAGAACTAGGCTAATTCCACAACAGTGCGGATAAATCCGCAGTAGGACTTGGCTAATTCCGCAGTAGTAAATAAGTATACAATACATTATGTAAGTAATATAAAAGGAACAATTTATATATAACAATGCTCACTTACTTCACAGCTGTGTAGCAAAACACGAAAAACAGCCAACTTTCGATGTTTCACTGTATTGTCGACAGAGGTGTCGACCAATATCCTTGATTTTTTTCTATAGCACTGCAGAGGATATGCCTCCTGTTGACAGCCCCTCAAAACTTACGTTTACGCTATTGTAAAGTCGCAGTAAAATCATATATGCACTACTGCGGAATTACCCGTACTGCGGAATTAGCCGAGTTTCCCCTATTAGACATTCATAAACAGCATGATCGCCTCGCCACGTGGTCAACAAGGCTTAAAGAAAGGTTAAAACAGAATAGGAAAGACAAAGACAAAAGGAACACGGAAATTCAGTAGGTGAAAGCTGTTTAAATTTGATGCCTCTAAAATTGAGCAGAGGTGAGTAATGTATATATTTGTTATATCCGAAGGGCATAAAACACCTTTACCGAAACTCACAAGTAGAACATTTTAATCTCAGAACGGTATAACGAGAAGATTAGGGGTACTTTAAAACAAAGTATAAAAGATTACTTCTCTGAGAACAGCAATTTTATCTGGCGGTGATTAATACGACGTGATGGACGCCGTGCTCCTTGGAGGTAGTATTCTGGTGCATTAGTAAGTATAAATTAGAGAGAAAGAGGAAAGATGTTATCCAATGAGTTGAAAAAAACAGGGGGAATTCCGAAACGGAATCGTTAAAGCCTCGAGGTGAATCGAGCAAGATATGCGAATAATTTAATAAACAGGTTAGGAGATAAAACAGCCAATTTTAGGAAAATAAAAGATCAAAGAAAAATTGAGGTGTCAGTACAGAGGAGAATGCTCCGCATAAATCTCGCGTCAAAATGTACAGTAAGTCTGCAAATTTGGGGTTTCGAGCTTTATAAGGTGAGAGAGATTTTCGCGGCGGTTTTATGTGATAATGTAAATGACGCGATTAGTTAAAGTTCTCACTTGTCAGTTTATGCTATTAAATAGAATTACCATCTACTCATACATATCTCAATATACAGGTGTTTGAAAATAAACGCACAATTGAAATTAAAAGTAAATGAGGGGATTTTGAACAAAAAAGCTAAGGCACGTCAAATCTTATATTTAGAAAGGAATATTTTTATTTTGAAACAAGATATTTTTGGGTCTATTTTTGTGCGAGTTATAACATCATCGAGAACACTAAATAACATCCTATAGTTATTTCAATATAATCTGAAAGGGCATGTTTTTGTATCGCTATTCAATACTTAATTTGGTTTTATATACAAACATTATGATTATGGTTACTATAATAACAATTTATTGATACATTTTCTTCGTCCTTGTGTTATGAACGTAGTATTATTGGTGAAACAACATAAAACAAGATGTTCTTAGGTGAAAATGAGAGAATTGAAATTTATTTTACTTGTAATGATAAAGAGATAATATAGTTTTTTGTTTATTTTCCGTCTTGACATATTACGGTGTTAACTTAAAATTAATATTTTATTAACACATTTATTTTTTATGAACGTTTTCGCCCTATTGTGGGCATCTTCAGACAAAGATATTTGTACCTAAATTGCATAATATGTGTTAAAGTACACAAATTAATTAGTTAGACTATATGAATACATTTAAAAATATTTTCTAAAAAGTATAGGCCTACTAAAACACAGCAACAAATTATGTAATAAATATGCATATTTAATGTCATATTCTTTATGTTAGCTGGAGATCGTGAACAAGTTATTGTATTAGATTGAAATATGTAATGACTCAAATAAATACTTGTTAAAAGATAAACCTCTTAAATTAAATGTGCATATTTTAACATGGTATAGCACAGAAAATATTACATATATAATTTAAAAGCATCTTCAATGTGTTGAAATCAAGGGGAGAGAGGTTTATGGGATCCTATTTGACTGTTGTGGAAAAATGGTGTCAATAAAGAAGGACTTATAGTTGACTGAGAAATAGACGGACGCTTTAGACGAGTTTTATTAACAAGTGTGCATACTTCTTGTTGTGTACTTCTTCTGTCACCAAATAAACAGAATCTCATTTCTTTCATTGACAGATGTTAATCATCCTTCGTAGAAAGATGGCTACTGAATTTTTAAAATATTTCTATAAAATCATAATGATGTATGATAGATAAACTATGGGGACAAACAAACTTTATGTGTAAATTAGTGATCTTATAGGTCTATTATACTGTATTTTTAAATACAGAGTCCGGAAAAAATCTGACGTTTTTAGGTTGGCAGTAACTGTGGTTAAGAAAATTGGACAAACCACGGGAATCATCCACCATGGCGAACGATCGATTCAGAGTCGTACAAATAAAATTGGTGGTCTATTTTTTTAGACCGATATGACAAGGAAATGGAAATTGTAGGGAATGGAATGGAATTTACAGAGGGAGCACTATGGTCCAGCTCTGTGACCTGTTAAGGTCTATTGCGCTAACCCTCCAGTGGCGCATTCCCAAACCCACACCGGCTGGCCACACTAAGTGTCTCTGTGTACCCAGGTTTCGAGCAGGCAACCCCACTCGTCCCTAGGCCAACACCCTCCGTGCGTCGCCAGCCGGCGATTGGGGAATGGTACGGAATGATAATGAAATAGAGAAATGGTGACTGAATGATGCAAATGTCTAATATGGGGAAAAACGGGAGAACCCCGAGAAAACCCCCAACTACGACCTTGTCCACCACAAGTGACAACTTGTGTCACTATGGATTTTTCAATGAAAAATCCCAGACCTAATCGGGAGTCGAACCCGGGCCGCCTGTGTGGCAGGCTGAAGGTCTGACCACTCAGCCACCGCAGAGGGTTAGGGTGTAGTGATAGAATGACGAAGGAAAACCTCACAAACTTGACTTTTTTCATCATAAATTACTACTTTTCCATTGCCGGGATTTGAAGTCGACTTAATGGTCGTCTTAAGACAACGCTCTGCCAACTGAGCTACTAAGCCAGCTATATTCAAAGATAAACCACACATGTTGGGCCAATTATACAGTGTTCACAGATTTGATAAGAAGCGTAAAAAATATATATTACAGTTATATGAGCACTAATAAATATAATATAGGCCTAATTATTAAAAAATTAGTAAAAGTCAGACATGTTGGTTCGATCACCTGAACCAACCGTCGTGGTAAAGTCACTGAGGATGGAGAAGCATCTCCGAAACATGTCTGACTTTTACTAATTTTTTAATAATTATATTATATTTATTAGTGTTCATATAACTGTAATGTATATTTTTTACGTTTCTTAAGCCAGTTATGTTTTAAAGCTTGTTTCTGAGTAATAATTTTGCAAGTACGTAGTGCTATTCCATTTTGTGGCGTGCGGTTAAGGCGCAACGCTGAAAGTCGAAAGGTCGCGGATTCGATTCCCGATCAGGCAATTGATTTTCTCCATTGATCTAATTCTTTCGGCCGCACTATAGCCCTGGGGTTTACTCAGTCTGTGTAGATATGAATAAGCCTACTAGTGGCATTTCCTTGGGGGTAAAAACGGCGACCACGTAGGACTGTCATGAATGTCGATTGTCTGTGAAGGTGTTAACCCTTTCGGCCACCATGCACTGTAAACGTTGTTGACTTTACCAGTTTTATTTCATTTTAATCTTAGGTCTTATTGCAAGAAATTTGAATAGAAGCATGACTACAATATGCCTGTGAATAATATTATTAAAATTGTGTGAGAAAGAGTTGATAGATGAGAGACAACCACTGCACTAATGAACGCAGGATAAAAATGATCTATATCTCCGTAGAAATTAAGAAATTTATGACATTGAGAATTTCGTGGCGGAAGTCAGGGATATGTTTTAACCTTGTTCGATATCCATAGCGCTACATTCCTCCCACTCGATCGCATTAATTTTGATTAATAAACCTTCAGTATCTTGACACAAAGCTCATAAAGCAGCAGGGACTTGCTCTTCTGCGTTGTATTTGTCAATGTGAGTTACTGCTTGCTGATATGTAACTGGGCTAGGTAAACGCAACGCGTGTCGTAAGTCAACTGTTCGCTTTCCACGTCATGTAAATTTCGTGCTGTGTCACGTGGATACATTTCCTCTCCTACAACCAACTTACTCAAGTTATAAGCCATTGCTATTTTATACGGTACCTACGATATTATAGAAGGCAGGAAATAAAGTATGTATATGTGTGTATATATATATATATATATATATATATATATATGTGTGTGTGTGTGTGTGTGTGTGTGTACGTAGATACTAGAGTCGCATTTACCCACTTAGATTGAGATTCATGTATCTGATGGTTATAGAGTACGTCTATACCACAATGCATGCTATGTTTGATATATTAAAGCAATTGGCAAAGATTTTATGTATCGTACAACTCGGGGTAAGAAGCTAATCTCCTGATTCGATTTTTGTTCGAGCATGGGCTCGAATCTTGCTTAGGCTGTTTATCTGACTGAGTTTCTGCCGAGGTTTTCCGTAAATATAAAACTATTATGAGGTAATTCATGACGAATTCTCGATCTCATCTCGTCCAAAAATACTCATAGTCTTGTTATCATCAATTCTACTGACGTTAAATAATTTAAACACAGTTATAAAATACCTTCCGCTGTTTCAGAATAAATCAGTCTCTATACACACAAATTACAGAGTGTACAATTATTAAAAACTGAATAAAGCTCATACTTTTTTGTTGTTTGAGTGGAAGAGAAGGTTTTACGGCCTATCTCTGCCAGCTAAAATAAATAATAATAATAATAATAATAATAATAATAATAATAATAATAATAATAATAATAATTATTATTATTATTATTATCATTATTATTATTATTATTATTATTATTATTATTATTATTATTATTATTATTATTATTATTATTATTATTATTATTATTATAAAGACCACTCTACTTATATATCTTGTATTTTTCAGATATCGGGTTCACATCCCGGTTCAGCCATTCTGATCGGGATTTTTAATGATTTTCTCTATCACAAAATAACTAGGAATTCAGTTATTTAAAAATATAAAACAGGATTGGTTCTCATTTCCATTATAATATATAGACTACAGACGCCTCAGTTTCCACTGATTGCACATGGTGGACATATCTACAGATATTACCACTAGCTGGCAAAGTGGTTCGTCAATAGATAGCAATTAAGTATATCAACGAAAATGTCGACAGTCGCGAAATGGACTTACAGTTAAAGTAATTATAAACAAAACACAACAAAAAACTAGAGGTAAATTAACTAGAGTGAATATATACTGTATGAATATCGTGCTGCAGGTTGAAAAAAAATGTATATCACATAAATATGAATATAGTTATAGTGGTATATTGACCTATAAAGAAGAAGATTAAGGGGAAAAAAGATAGGCGAAACAAAAATAAAAAGTAAATAATAGAATAAAGAAAAATAAGTAATGATGAAAGAAAGAAATATTATTTTAATAAA
This sequence comes from Periplaneta americana, assembly GCF_040183065.1. Lineage (NCBI taxonomy): Eukaryota > Metazoa > Arthropoda > Insecta > Blattodea > Blattidae > Periplaneta > Periplaneta americana. Next base: position 119,656,010 of record NC_091125.1, on the reverse strand, counting down.
TATAGGAAAATTGAAATGAGAAAATATATGAGAAACGAAATATAAAGCGAAAAACCAAAACTGAGGAAACAGAAAAATAAAAATAAAAGTAGACCCTAAAGAAAAAAAGCAGAAGATAACAAAATGAGAAAAAGAAGGGAAGAAAAAAAATATATATAGTTCTGAGTCCATGAGGAAGAAAAGAACAAAAAACAAACAGAACAAATGAAATGGAGAATGAAACAAAATTATTAAGTAAATTAATGAGGACTTAATGAGTACAAAAAGGTAGAAGAAATGAAATTAGGAAAGATGTAGTGGAAAATAAATGAACAAACGAAGAAGGAAACAGCAAGAAATATGATAGAAAGAGGAAAGCCAGTAAGGACTAGAAGAAAATAAATAACAATATAACAATAAAAATGGTAACAGAGAGTAAGACAGAAATAGGCTAAATGTTGAATTAAAGATATATACTGCTTTTCTGCAGCGCTTACTAGCCGCCACTGACCGTGAGAGCTTGTATGTCGAAGTGCTAACACGTTGCAGTGTTGCATTCACGAGGAATGATACACTAATAGTGTCGCCTGTGAGATAATGTTGGTGCCTCCTTTTAAGTAGCAGACTGATCAGGTGTGCGTGAACTGTGCACAGCTCGAACGGAGTAACAGCCCCGAGACTTGATTCAAGGACTTCTGCATTATGTTCTGCACAGCCGCTTTACCCAGCTCAACATGCAGCACGATATTCATGTGTCTTCAGCTGCATTCATACAGTACCGACAATCTTTCGACATCCCTGGCACAAAACAAAATCACCTGACATGTTGTCCGCCTGTCCTTGGTGTACCAGCATATAAGATATTATTTGAACTTAATTCGCTAATTGATCGGCTTACTGTTGATTCCCTTTCATTGCCTCGATATAAAACAGCGAACAATGTTACAGAATTCAGATTTTTTAGATTTTCTTACTTATAACAGAGAATTAATTACTGAGGATTATACAACGATACTCGGAGATGTTTACTGATTTCATTAAGAGATGCTGGGACTAAGTTTAGAAACTTTTAGGGCCATATTCATAGACATTCTTAGCCCGGGCTTCCGGGGGATGATCAGCGAACTAACGTTTTTCGTATTCATAAAGTAGTATTAGCGATAAGATATGATATGAATCCTGTACAAGTAATCAGTCGATAGCCGGAGCTAGTTTAGCACGCTCGTAGCACAGGCTAGCGAAATGTCTATGCATAGCACCGTTAAGATTTTTGATTAAATTCTTTCAAATTCGGCGGGTTTGTTGTATCCGTAAATTTAAATAACACTACCAAATATCATCCAGTTTCAATCATTAGTTCCTTAGGGTGCTATTCATAGACATTTCGCAGCACGCACTACGAGCGTACTAAGCTAGTCCCGGCTATCCACTGGTTACTAGTACAGAATTCAAATCATATCCTATCGCTAACACTAGTTTATGAATACGAAAAACGCTGATCATCCACCAGAAACCCGCGCTAAAAATGTCTATGAATACGGCCCTTAAGATATTAATTTTCGCTTATTTTAATGATATTAAATTATACATAAATTCAAAATATCCCTGCCGAATTCAGAAATGGTGAAATGGTTTTGTTTTTAAAAAGTTTCTGAGAAAGATTTACATTTCACGATAAAGAAAACTGCGCATAGATTTTTAAATTTGAGAATTGGTTCATGAGATAAAAATTTTCTTACAAATCATAATTTTTGCTTCATAATTTTCTTTCATTTTTTTTTAATTTAAAAATTCATATCATAAAAAGTTTTCAGTAAAGAGCTGATTCCATGCATAGCTTTGTATATTGGAGTTTGGTGAGTATTCTTGCAATGAAGAAGCAAAATCAGAAGATAATAATTGGACGGATAATGACTTGTGAAGGAAAAATATAAACAAACTGGGGATTCCGATGCATCCCTTAAATAAATTCCAAACGTGCATATTTATAGCACGTATATTTACAGTTACATTTATTACTTACACTATGGAAAATTAAAATCTGCTAGTTTTCATTCAACTTCCTATTTTATAATCGGAATTAATGGATTACAAAATATCTCCATTCGGAAACGGAAATCAACGCTGCAAAACTGGCGGAGCTGGGGAAGGTCTTTGTTGATCATATCTAATCAACCAATCAACAAAGGCGTTTGAAAGTCGTTTTTCGGCCAGAATATCTTGTAGTCTTTCTTTCAACGATTACATAGTGTAAAATGATTAAATGCTTTTTTTTTAAAGATGTAATGTGTGTGTTGTAGTTTTCACAAACTCAACCAAAATTTGAGCAAATATCTAAATGCATCTGTGCAAGCGCACAGGCGACTTTGTGAAAATTTGTTTGTGTAAACAGTACTTGAATTAATATTGATAATATGTAGATCGTCTAAACAACTTTAATGTTTTTGAAGGTATCTTTAATTTTAAACAAATAACAATACATTTCAATGGGAAATGTTGGTGTTCTTGCAAGATATCACATAAATGGTATGTATCGGCTTCATTATCACGAAAAGCGGAGAAATTGGAAGCTATTATCTGTCAGATTTGTTACTAAGAGCTATTCTTCAGCCTGTTCAATAAATATTATGTTCTCTTCTCTCACTTCCCTCGATAAAGTGCCTATATAGGCTATTATTAATTTCAGAACTTGGTTTTTCAACATGGTATGGTGCAAAAAATCTTCAAGTCACGTTGAAAACTGAGAAAGATTTAACTTATTATTTATATATATATATATATATATATATATATATATATATATAGGCCTATATTTAACACGAACTATCCATGAAGAACTTGTGAGTCATCAATCAAGATAGAGTGAGGAAGGAATCTACAGCTGTACACATTTTCAAATATACATTTAACGTCATTAAATAACATTATAATTAATGCCACTAATACAATGGAATTTGATTCAAAATACGCGATCTCCGTGTCTTCAGTTTCAGTAAATTTGGAATGTTTGTACCAGAGTTCGTTCACCTTTTCCGGACTTTCAACACTGGAGAAGCTGCAGTGTTAATGTATGGAAGCTAGAGCCATCAATACATTTGGAGTAGCAATCAACCATAGGCAACGATCATTTAGCAAAGGGTCAGAGGAGCGGTTGGGCTAAACAACGCCATAATCAATCATGGACACTTCGGTATACGAGAGTGGGGAGACACCAATCATTTTACATATTAACCGTGTCCATTCGTCTCAACGGGAATCTTCCGGTCGGTAAACATAACTAGACGAAAGAGCACATGCGCGATATTTACTCAGAGTTGTCCTGGAATTTTTAATTTATTCGAGGTAATTTATTTTGAACAAGACCGTTTCAGACTGTTAAAATAAAATCAGTGTTGTGTAATGAACGAAATTTTATTACCGGTAACTGTTGTTATTCAGAATAAGTTTATTACCTGGATATGAAGAAAGAAAATAATAAAAAGGAAACACGACCTGGTGGAAGCAGAAATAGAAGTACAAAGGGAAAGAGACACAGTAAAAAAGAAGAAACAGACAAACAACTAGATAGAAGATATAATTGATGAAACAGTAGGACTTGAAGATGAATAAAAACTACAAACAGAAAAATAAATAAATAAAAGGGTGCAGAACAAAGCGAAAATATTTACGAGAGGAAGAAAACAAACCAGAAATAGACAAGTATGTAAATGAAAAGGGGAGAAATGAGGAAAAGGCGAAGCAATAAAAAACGAGATGAAGAAAACAGAAGAAAAACAAGAAGGGCAAGGCGAAGGAAAAACAACATAATAAAAAGAAAAACAGTGGAAACAACAACCTCCAGAAGAGTAGAAAAGGGAGAAGAAAGACTAAAATGAGTAGAAGAATGTAGAGGAAGAGAAGAGAAGAGAAGAGAAGAGAAGAGAAGAGAAGAGAAGAGAAGAGAAGAGAAGAGAAGAGAAGAGAAGAGAAGAGAAGAGAAGAGAAGAGAAGAGAAGAGAAGAGAAGAGAAGAGAAGAGAAGAGAAGAGTTATTAGAAAGAGAAAAAATAGAAAGGGAGAAGCAGAAAAGAAGAAAATTAAAAAACGAAAGATAAGAAAATGAACAAGGAGGAGATAGAGAAGAAAGAGGAAGATAAGAAAAATGAGAAGCGAGAAGAGAGAAAGAGGAAATGAAAAAGAAACAGAACGAAGATGAGAGAGAAGAGGTAGTGGAGCAGGAAATAGGAGAAGAAATTGAGAAGATGAAAAGAAAGAGGTAGAGAAGCAGTAAATGGAAGAGGAAAATGACGAGATGAGAAAAGTATAGATATTGGAGAAACAAGTGAGAGAAGAAATTAAGATGAGGGGATGAAAGAAGAGATAGAGAAGGAAGAAGTGTGAAACGAAGAGAAAAATTATGAAAACTGGCGATAAAGAAGAAAGAGGGAGAATAGAAATATGAGAATAAATAAGAGGTAGAAAAAGAAGAGGAAAAGGGAAAGAATACGAGAAGAGAAAGGAGATAGAAGCAGAGGCAGAGGAGGCGGAAGAAGAAGAAAGATGAAGATGAGTAGTATGAGAAGGTACAAGAGAAGGAAGTGGGAGAGGGAGAAGAAGAAAGTGAGGACAAGAGGGAGATAGAAGAACAGGAAGAGGGAGAGGAAAAGATGAAAAGAAAGAGGTGTAGAGGTTGAGGAAGTTGAAAAGAAAGAGAGAAGATGAGAATAGGTAGAAGTGGGAGAGAAAAAGCAGATGAGAAGAAAGAGGAGATAAAGATGGAGTATGTGAAAGAGAAAGAAAGAAGATGAGAAGAATGAGGTAGTAGAAGTGGAGGAAGTGAGAGAGGTAAAGAAGGTGAAAAGAATGAGAAGGCAAAAGAGAAAGAAGCGGGAGAGAAAAATAAGATAAGATAGAGGAGGAAGTGGGAGGGGAAAATAAGTTGAGAAGAAAGATGTAGTATAGGAGGAAGTGAAAGGAAAAGAAAGAAGATGAGAATAATGAGGAGGTAAAGAGGAAGAAAATGAAAGATAAAGAGAAAAGATGAAAACTGGCGCTAAAGGAGAAAAAAGAAGAGCAGAAATATGAGGATAGAGAGGAGGTATAAGAGAAAGAAAAGGAAGAGAAGGAATATAACAAGAAAACAAGACAAAGTTGAGAAGGAGTAACAGGAAAAAGAGAAGATATAAGAGATAATGAGAACTTCAAGGGGATTAAATTATTATAATGTTCATAAAATCATATGTAACAGGAGACATCAGAATGCTATCTCATAACAAATTACCAGGTTTCAAAGTTGTGCTAGAAATCTGCCTGTGGTGCTATGCAAGAAACTGCAAACATAATGTTAATTGAAATCGAAATGATGTCCTTATCGGGAAATGCAGTAACGCACAGCGCTCCTGAGGCAGTTGAACCACCTGAAGGGCAATCAAGCACAGAGAGCTCAATGACCACATTTCCTCTGCAGGTGATAACCGTCCGATAACACGGAGTCTTATCAGGCAAAGAAATACGTTGAAATATTTACAGAAGGAAAAAATAGTTCCCCATATTTCCGGTCAAGGCACACGCCTTGTGATATGCATAACGAACAGCGGGCGACACCTGTCTGCTGTTACACTTTGTGCCCACAATGAACAAGCCAAACACACTTTACTGCTAATGATTGCGAAGTGTGTGTAACGGATATAATAGGCACTTTACTTCGATCTGAAAGGAAGACAGGAACTGCTTGGAAGTGGAAAATAAGCCTATTCGTAAGGAATCGAGAAACCTAAACGAGTAGTGGTAGTGGTAGTTTTATTTTGCCTGGCAGAGTTAACGCCATAAGGCCTTCTCTTCCACTCAACCAGACTTCCACTCAAATTTGTGACAATTCGTACAGGCATTGCATTCTACATTGTTCTTTCTCTTTAGGAAAAATTGTCATTTTCTAAAATTTTCTTGAGTTTGAAGTTCGCGGTAAATGGACCCGGATCCGCCACTGCCATTTACACCATAACATTGGGAGTTGGTAACATTGATCAATCAGCTTATTCCCTCCATCTTTAGTAATCAGCTGTGGAGTTTGCTACAAGTGTGGAAAGGTTAGATTTTTTCCTTGAAAAAAAAAAGAATGAAAATAGGCCGAAATTCAGTGAGTGTGAACGTGAAGTCGCAGATTATTGGGATATGGAAGAATGACTGAAGATAATATCTAACCCCTTTCCAAAATTCACTGATCTAAGTCAACCCATTCTGGAGTAATTAATTTTTATCCTACAAAATATGTAATTTTTCAATAAGTTTCATAACAAACAAATTGTTATATAATCCACAGTTTGGAAGATAGACAGATTGGGTTTGCAGTAAAAACTTGACTTTTGACAGGCATTAGGTCTCTGTATAAACATGAGGGGGTTTCACATAAATATAAGGACAAGAGTGAAACATCACTTAAGCTTATATAGGCGTGTCCTTAAACTTTTGGTAAGAGTTTTAGACCTACGGATTTCCCCTCTTGATCTAGATTCTAAGGGCTTTGGGTTTTGGCCTGTCAGTAGATGATGGTACCTTGCCTGTAGAGCCCAGGACGGATAGTCCGCCTGTCAGCATCGAATTTACGAATGCAATCCGGGCCATTAGTCGGACTTGGACAATCATTGCATATAGGGCAAACAATGGGTCTAAATTGCCTAAGTGCAAGGATCCAGCCTTCGTAAAAGCAATCAATCAATCAATCAATCAATCAATCAATCATTCAATCAATCAACCAAATCAGTCAATCAACCAATCAATCAAAAGGAAATTAAAACATCAGATATAAAGTTCCTACTTTCAGTAAGTGAAGTAGTATTTGTAGATAAGGAAATAATTGAAAATATTAGAAAATATCTCAAAATATTTAGTCTCAAGGAAAGAATATAATATTATGAACTAGCCTATAGGATAATTCGTACCAACATATCCAAAGGATAGTACCTGACGGAATACTATCTCTCTTGCTTGATTTTAGGCTTAAAGGAAGAATAGCTAGCCTATTGGACATTCCCTAACCAGAGGTACAGATACAATAAACTTATCTTGGTGTGGAAACAGGTTAAAAGATCTAAGTCCAAGAAGAAGAAGGTGTTCTGTTACTATGATCTGTCCCAGGATCTGAAGAAAAACAAAATTAACTTTATCCAGTACCATTAACTAAGGAGCTGAAAATCTGAAAAAAAATTTGACAAAATATGAAATCCATACTATCAAAATATGAAAAAATATTAAATTTTCTCGAAAATATATTAACGAATTCCAATGTAGGAAGCATGATGCGAAATGAATGTAACTTATATTAGAATTTTCAACTCAACACGAACGGGTCTGCTACACAAGTTCTGAAATTCAGCTACAAATACCAAAATTAAGCTACGCTCAAAAACAGAAAATATCATAAAAGCAAATAAATAGGAATGAAACACAAGTCCTCTCTCCATTTTAAAAACTGGCTCTTTCCATTGGTTACACAAATCTTGTAGTTTTTGGAAGGATAATTTGTGTTTTAATTGTCTTACCATGTAAAGTATTGTTACTTCATCAGTAAATATAGTGTTATCTGACCACACGGTCGGGACAAGTTACCTGGTTGAGGTTTTTTCCTGGGTTTTCCCTCAACCCAATATGAGCAAATGCTGGGTAACTTTTGGTGTTGGACCCTGGACTCATTTCACCGACATTATCACCTTCATCTCATTCAGACGCTAAATAACCTAAGATGTTGATAAAGCGTCGTAAAATATCCTACTAAAATAAAATAAAAATTATCTGACCACTCCAGGAATCCAGAAGTAGTAGTGTGCCTTTCTTAAACAATTGAAGATCTAACATTCTAAATGTTCTAAGTGCCAATTTTTCAAATTTCATTTTATTCAATTTAAGGGAGGAACATCCATATGAGAATAACATACTAAATTGTCTTTGTCGTGGCTCAATTGAGAGTGACTCATTCATGCGTCAAAAGACGGTGTTGTAGATATCTCAACATTCATTTTTCAGTGTGTTTTTCATCAATATATCAGAAAGTTATTTTTGCCACTTAGCACTTTTAGAATATTAGGTCCTCAATTAGTGGACCACTCTATCTCTTTTTCATATTTTTTCTCACGTAGGCCTAATTACTTCTTTCCTTCATTTTTTTCCTCATTTGTTTGCTTTCTTGCTATTTCTTTTCGCATTTACTATTCCTTCTTCGTTTTTTTATTGCTTTTATTTTTTCAGTCCTTGATTTTCAAAGTCGCCCTCCAATTTTTATGGCCGTTACATTATGCTTCACGAAACCGATTTCGCTCCCTAAATTCATCACGATGCTGGTTAGGCAGCGGTCCAATATTCTGGCCGAAATTTCATGATAAAATGTATTCCCAAAGAAGACTCGAACAAGTGCTGAATCCGTAACGCAACCACAACAAATGTTGAACGTGTAGGCAGCTAATGCAAAAAAAAAAAAAAAAAAAAATCTTGGTAAGAGTTTTAAGGCAAAATGTTGAAAAATAGACGTCATCTATGTGTAGAGTGTACTGTGTAGTTTTCTCTTCGCCCTCCGATATTAGACTGCAGCCTATTTTTGTAAGACACGCTACAGCTGAGACAAGGAGCAAACTTGTTTAGAAGTTACAAGTGAGAAGCAATTTTTGCAGACAACTGACGTCAATTTCTTTCTTTTCGAGATGGACGAGGTCCCACCTTAAGTTCATTCTCTCTGTTGTTACTATTTGAACGCTGTTTCTGGGAGGTGCAATATGTAAATGAGTTCCTTTCTTCACTAATTCAGAAGCACAGGACGCTGTTGGTTCATTCTTGGCCTCTGCTTGCCGTGACGTTCATTCAAAAGAGACATGAATGAACCCTTGAAATATATTTTAAGAATGGGTCACTAATTATGCGAAGGTGTTGGCGATGAGAATTTTATGCGCGTATTTTGTTAGTCTTCTGGGCCACGACAATTTATATCCTCATTGTCCATCGACTTACAGATGACCGTTATTAATTCCATATGAAAAGATTAGTTTAAGTAAGAATTCCTAGTGGTATTTATTTCAGAATAGGTGTTTTGTTTGCGGATAAAATTTAAGCAAACAACACAGTACACTCTCAGCCGTCCTAATATGAATTTTAAGAGTAATGACTACCATAAATAACGCCCCACCAAACGGAAAACGCGCTCCTACTACATAAATTTCCATGATTTATGTGAAACGAACATTTCAACATGAATTATTAAAATCTAACTTTCTTAACCAGAACTGTTCTTCTGTATGCATTAAAGTTGGATGTATGTTTCATACAAATGCGATTCTGTTGCGAAGGTTTGGACTTCCCAAAGGTGTAGGTGGAGAGAGAATTCTTCCTGTTCTAAATAATAGAGATTGAGGTAATGGAATTTTTAGAAGAGATGTAGCTTAAATGTGTTCTCTTGGGTGCTGCTAGTGAAGTATAGGTTTATTATAAAATAACTAACAAAATGTAAATTAAAAAAAAAACTGCAAAACACATTTAGCAATCAAGTTAAACTAAGCTACTACGGAATGTACAGTAGTTGCAAAAAAACCCGGACCGACCCTTGTAGCTGATTTCAGAGCCCTGTTCACTCAGAGCACGATAGACTGGTAACTAAAACTTTCGTGGTTCGAATCCTGCCTGGGAAGGAAACATTTTTTGTTCGTTATTCAAATATATTCCCAATACTTTTTGATCGCTGGTAAAACTCATGTTCTGGGAATAATAAGTTAATTAAGTAGTAAAATATCGCTGCAATCGAAAAGTATTGGGAATATATTTGAATAAGGAAAAAAAATTCCTTCCCAGGCAGGATTCGAACCACGAAAGTCTTAGTTACCAGTCTATCGTGCTTTGAGTGAATAAGGCTCTGAAATCAGCTACAAAGGTCGGTCGGGTTTTTTCTTGCCACTACTGTACTAAAAAGGGATTTAGTCTGTCAGCTGGATACTCTGTTTACCATATACGACAAAATGGGAGTATTGAATCCACCACTGAGAGTAAAGTGGACCATCTGTTTCCCAATACTTTTTGATTGCAGCGATATTTTACTACTTAATTAGCTTATTATTCCCAGAACATGAATTTTACCAGCAATCGAAAAGTATTGGGTATAAATTTGAATAAGGAACAAAAAAAGTTTCCTTCCCAGGCAGGATTCGAATCACGAAAGTCTTAGTTACCAGTCTATCGTGCTCTGGAGTGAACAAGGCTCTGAAATCAGCTACAAAAGGGATTTAGTCTGTCAGCTGGATTCTCTGTTTTCCATATACGACAAATTGTGAGTATTGACTCCACCACTGTGAGTAAAGTGGTCCTTTTCTTTCCACAAGATTCGAAATAACCCACGTCTGGGCGCTAATAACTCAATCGAGTCACTGCAGACTACCTCTTAATTCCCCACTTCATATTCACTGGTAGAGGCTGTTATGTATCGGACCGATACGAGTAGACGAAAAACCAAGCATTGCTGAGTGACAGTTTATATAAGACAGGCATCATAGCTTTCGGATCTCGCTAGTCGCCTAAAATTCGCCACTGATCAAGGGTGTAGTCGTGAATAAAATAGTGCCGGGCGCATAGCGGAAAGATTATTATTATTATTATTATTATTATTATTTTCATTATTATTATTGTATTACGATAAATCCCGATAACACGCTCTTCAAGGAACAGTGTGTAAACCGTGTAGGCTATTTACAGCAATTGTTTATTAGCGGGTAGTCATTTTCTTTTCGAGTTACAAATTTCATGGACATACCTCATTATGTAATACGTCAAAGACATTTACAGTACCGGGATTTACAGATATGGAAATAAAATTTGGAGCTCGCTTATTGTACAAGTTTAGCTTACAACATACTGCGCATGTGCAGTAAACAAGAGCCCCTGTATATATGCTACTTGTGGACAGTCATGTGAAATTGTTGCCTACATATAAGAACTCTTAGGTGAACTCCTAGCAAGACTCGCTCAAAATTTTAATTCCATACCTGACTTAATTACTTCGAAAAATAAAAAGTACTTTATACTGGTTTTCCTGGTACTGAACCTTTATAAATAATAATCATATTTTCAAGACGATTTAAATATGAATTTATACCGAATGACATATAATCAAAACAAGTGCTTTCCTGTAATCCGGACCACAGTCACAGAGACTTCAATGCATCAAACAAAATAAAGTGGCCAGCAAATATTTTCAGAATTTTATTACGGCCGATTGAGGAAAGTTGTTTGAGAAGAATGGTCCAGGAAAAGGATAAGCTATTGCAACTGTAACTTATGTAGACTTAAGTGAGCTGGTAAATACTGTATTATTATTATTATTATTATTATTATTATTATTATTACTATTATTATTATTATTATTTATTAGTAATTCCGCTGCTGTTTATTACTAATCCATACTTATAAAATACAAAGCTGAGTAAAAGCAAGTGAGACGAAGTATTCCTTTAAAAAGTAAGAATAAAGAAGGAGGGTGTATATAAAAGAACTAAATAAAAATACAAATCCTATAAATATTATAATCAAATATAAATACAAGAGTAAATCTTGAATTCGAAATTTTTGCCTCACCAAACCTAGGCCTATTCTTATTTGAAGATGTAAAACCATTTACTGAACTTAGAAAATGTGTAGGCCTATAAGAGTTTACTTCTTCGGGTGAACGAAGAGATGATAATAGTATCGTATTCTTTGAGGTCGTTACATCATCATAATTGCCATCACTATCATCGTCATCATCATTTTCATCTTCAAGGTAAACCAAAATATCTGTTCCGATCATATAGCAATGTAGTCATCTGTCCATCGTCAACTTAGGCGTTCCACGTCTCATAGTCCAGCATGTTTCCCTTCTCATATCGGTATGCTCTGTGTGAATCGATTCTTGCTAAGTGTTCATAATATTTTTTTTTCTGTCCGAAGTATTCTGCCCTATGTTCAAGATTATGAGTTCTTCTCTCATGTTAACACTGCATATTTCATTCCTTAACATATATTTATAAGCACTTTTTAAAAATCCAACTTGACTGGTTGTAGTCTCCGCTCGTCACTGCTATTAAGTGTCGTTCCCGATGGTCTAGAGCAGTAGTGTCAGAGTTGTGAGCTCCAAAACCGGTTGTGGAGCTAGAGAGTGCAGTCGGAGCGTGAACTTGCTTATGTCTGTGGAAGCACCAGAGCACGCAACAAGTCATAGTGGAGCGCTCCGCTCCGTTTAAGCTCTGACAACGCTGGTCTAGAGCAGCGGTCAGCAGCACACTGCACCCTTGGGCTAGCATCTCTTACCCTCAGAGAAGAGACTGCACTATGGTCCATCCGTGGCTGCTGGCGGGTATGTTCTCTACCTCTTCCTGCCGCACGACGGGGCATATTACGTTGCTCCACTTACCCTTTACCCATTTCAGGGAGTGCTGACGAGCACTGGTCTAGAGGTAAAGCGTTCTCCTCTAAACCCAAGGTTTGCTGGTTCGAAGAGTCTACAAGTAGGCTGGGATGAAGTATTGGGGGTAGTACTACAGGTTTCCGGTGCTAATGTCAGTTCTAAGGGCATGGGACTCCGGGCCCTGCAATTTATCAGGTACTCGCCTGGGAATGGGACCTGGATCTGTCAGGGCTAAGTTAGGATGACCCGCCTGTCAGCATCGGATACACGAATGCCATCCAAGCCACCTGCGAGATTATAACGAACATTGTATGTAGAGTGCACAATAGATCAATATAAGCATAAGCTCATGAATTCATCCCGGGTTTGACGCTCGAAAAGCAAACCAGATAGAGAAAAACCTAAAACAGCACAAACTGTCTCGAGTTTCGAATAGCAGACAGACAGTTTCAATGAAATGTCACCAGTCTCAGCATGTGCATGGTCCCACCTCCAGCACTGCCAAAATATTTTCATAACATCATGAAGATAACTTCTTTATATTATATTTGACTCTTTTATGTGCGCGTCAGTTTCGAACGCGGTTTTCCAAGTCCGAATATTGTGACACACCATGCGCTCTAGTCTAGACGATAACCATCTTTGCGCCTGTTAACTCTATTCTGCCACAATTGCAGGGGGTTTCTGTATTAGCATATTTATGCAATAAGGTCTGAGGAACTCCTACGGTTGCCTCGTGCTAATGCCATATCTCACATTTGCCACGCTCTGGTCTGGTGGTCGTGGTGGTTAGAGACACGCACCATCGTGCACCATCACCGCACTGGTATGGCACCCAGGTGTCACCTGTTGGCGGATCGGAAGTGCACGCATTATGAATGTTGTACCAGGATGCCTAATCCCAAACACTGGCAATAACTTGAAAGTTCCGAATGTTTCAGTTTTTCTCAAATTTAAGCATAGGGTCTACAGGTCAAGAAAAATTTGAAAGAAAAATGTAAAAAGAAAGAAACAAATTTCTACCGTTTACTCCTCTGCTATAAACAAAGAGGATTATTGTCATTTCTGCATTGTAACTCATGTGGTAGTGATTCGGACATCAGATCCAGTTGATACGAATTCGATTTCCAGAGAAAAATTGGAGATTATCTCTGTCAAAAGGTGATTGACAATGGAACTACTAATGAAGTCATGTCGGAACCTTACCTCAAACTGTCAATATTTTTACAGGTCTACAACAGATAAACAAATAAAAAAAGTTGATCATACTAGTATTTAGTATTTATTTATTTAACCTGGTAGAGATAAGGCCGTCAGGTCTTCTCTGCCTCTCTACTAGGAGATTCCAACTATAATATGAAGAATAAAATTACAATTAGTATTAAATTTACAATTACAATTACAATAAAATTACAATTAGTATTAAATTTACAATTACAATTACAAATAAAATTACAATTAGTATTAAATTTACAATTACAATTACAAATAAAATTACAAATAAAATTACAGCTGTAATGTTGTAAAAGTGAGTAAAAGATATAAAAAAATTTAGAAATTCTCTGTCATGAGTTCACAGTGCCGAGTCAGCTAACGGAAGGCACGGATTCTTCAATGGAACTGCAATAAAAGAAATAAGACAAATGACCTATGGCTTGGAGCTCACAAAGAAGTCTCTTTTCCACAATTTCCTCTCATTTATCCTCATTCTATTTGGTATTTGGCATTTGCATTGAGTGCACAAGATTAACCCGCAAGCCAACTCAAGTAGGTCTACTGTAACGAAATGCCAGAGGTTGATTTAAAATATTGTTAAGACTAAATTAAAACAAGATCGAATGTTTGAAGTATTATTATTATTATTATTATTATTATTATTATTTTTATTATTACTATTACTATTACAATTATTATAATATTTATTAATATTATTACAACTATTATCATCATTCTCTGATAAAATGTACACTGCACATTTACATTACAAATGTTCGTTACAAGATATATTAATATTTTTACAAAGCAGTTACGGTGCTCAAAATTTATAAAAGAATTTACAGGACTAAAAATTTCTGAGAAGAATTTTATTCAAGAAAATCTGCAGGATACATATTAAGGTTTGAAATACATAATATGATCATTAGAGAAGAACTAAAAGCTTACAACATTTTATGGACATATGGGAAGGAGATTGGAGACAGAAAAAATAACTAGCATTAGCACCTATCAAGAACAGATACATAGACCTACAGAACGTCCGACAAGCGAAAGACTACGGATCTACTGAATGTCAGGGTGTGAAAACCCAATAAGAGATGAGAAAATTATTTTTCAATTCCTACATAATGGGAACGGACCTTTCCGTTCACTTTGAACAAGAAGAAGAAGATGATGATTATTTTGATGATTTTGCTGCAGAATTTCCTCATAACGTGGTAATTTAAATCTGATTTATGTAATGTTGATAAAGATTTTCGTTCATTTTTAGCTCCTTTAATCATTGGACTGTAGCCTTGGTTTTTACACCTGTTGACATTGTAATTTCCTTGATTTTATTTTTATTGTATTATTAAGGTCTCTATTATTATTATTATTATTATTATTATTATTATTATTATTATTATTATCCTCTGATTGAAGTTCTGGCTGATATGTACCTACATATATTATCAGGCAGTACATCTAATTTAAAGGTATGCGTCAGAGGAAGAACAATTGTTTGTATGCATCTTAAGTCTGACTAGTGTAATATGTAGCTAGTCGGCGATGTATGCAATGGAGGCGGAAAAGAAACTGGCCACCCTACCCCATTATCTCCTGGCCTAGTTACCTCATAAGTGATGATTTCTTGGTAGCCTAACACTTGTGAGGTTCAGACCTGTCTTCGGACAATTAACTAAACAACAACTTTATTATTATTCCAATACCAGGTATCGACTTATTTCAATTTTACCCAAGTGTCCCTCACTATAACAAACACATCACAATAGTATAGTCTCTGCCGCAAAGTGTTAGTTTAGTGTACTATCGGAGGTGGTCTACATATCACGCAATATGATTTCAATGATCAATGGATTAAGATTTGAATTTCAGTAGGGGAAACGAAAGTACCCCACGTAAACTTACCACCTATCGCTGTCTTTACCCACTACAAATTCTAATTTGACCTACCGTTATTCTAACCCGGTGCCCAGCGTAGAAAGCCGATTTCCTAGCTTTCCGGCCAGTAACGGTTCATTATTATTATTATTATTATTATTATTATTATTATTATTATTATTATTATTATTATTATTCACTGACTGAGCAGAAACTACCAACTGAAGGATGCACTGAAAGGAATGGTGAACGGGAGAAAAGTTCGGGGCAGAAGAAGATATCAGATGATAGACGACATTAAGGTACATGGATAATATGCGGAGACTAAGAGGAAGACAGAAAATAGGAAAGACTGGAAAAAGCTGAATTCGCAGTGAAAGATCTGCCCTTGGGCAGAACACTATGTTGTTGTTGTTGTTTAGTCAACTGTCCGAAGATAGGTCTCAACCTCATAAGCGACACCAATAAGGCATTACTCATGAGGCAACTAAGCCAGGGGATCATAGGATAGGATGGATGGCTTCTTTACTTTCCCCTTTAACTGCATACGAGCTATTCCATCTCAAATCGACCGAAATGTAGAGAAAATTGACCTTAAAATTTCTAAATACAATGAAACTTTTTTGTATGTAGAGAACTGTGATACAATGCTTTGTGCAAAGTTCCAGGCATCATAACTTCATAGTGTTTAAATTTAAAATATTTAAATTCATCGTATTTTCATAAAATTAGCAGCTTTAAACTTTTGTAGCACCGAAATCCTTTCACCCAATGATCAAAATTATGGTTTATTTTGATGCTGAGAAATTAAAGTTTATATTGACATATAAACAGATTTTCTTACTTTTTATGGAAATGGAGAAATTTAGATTTTTCCTCATTAAGACGGCTTTTGCCACCGAAAAAAATATTTTAAAAATATACAGTTAGATTCCGCATTGAAAGTACAAATAAACATATATTTTTTACTGATGGTATGTTGATAAGAAAGTATTGAAAATATCAAATAAAGAAAATAAATAGTACGCACGTGAACTAACCAGCTGACTGTGAGACGGGAGCTAGCCGAGACAACCAAGGCCAGGAGACAAATACGTGATGTTTCGTCTAGTAGCGCATAGCTGGGCTAGCTTTATCACAAGTTTTCATAAACACAGAAGTAAAATGACGCCCAATGCTCGCTTATCTTCAGCTCTCGGCCAGTGCGTGCGGTACTGCCCGGTTCAAGGTGTGCGAAAATAATCTATTTAATACCCTCGAAACTTATTGCCATACCACTAAGCAAACAATGCCGAATCCCTCTTAATAATGCAAGGTTTTTCTCAATATTTTTTTACATTTTTTACAAATTGGCAAAAAGTCTAAAAGTAAGTAAAATCAGATTATCTGTCTCTCTGTGTACAATAAAAATAAGGATTACTTCTTAACATAACCTACCAAATGTCAGCTTCAAAATGAGCTCCCGTTCAATGTTCTGCAGTAAATGGTTCCAGAGTTCTGAGCGCTGAAAGAGGCTTGTTTTTATAAAATACGCTAAATTTGTCGCTCAACAATACGAAAACCGTTTGACGTTCGATAGTATATTTTTGAAAATGCACTCTTCTCAGCACCTTGTATAAATAGGGGAAAAAATTAGAGTAAAAAAATGCGAGGTTTTTTACTGATCGATTTCATATGGAATAGCCCATTCATAGCTGACTAGTTACATAAATACATAATTTTACACTAATCAGGGAACTATGAATTAATTAATTAATTCAATTATTTATTATTATTATTATTATTATTATTATTATTATTATTATTATTATAAATTCAAGCATTGCTTCAATATTCCTATAACTAATTAAGCACCATTATTATCATTCTACAAGATTTGGACTACAATCTACTTCAATGTCACTGTTGTGGACAGCATTACGCAAAATATTGCTTCAGACATTGCAAGACAAACGCAAAACAGACACGCCCATTCTCCATATGATGAAGATAAATTACTGCGCACGTCTTTCGTCAGAAATAGATGCAAAGACCTATGTCAAGAAATTAGCCGCCTTACAAGTGAGTAATTGTGTTGTGATTAGGCAGTCAGACAGGGCGTCTTGTGGTTTCCGGTGCACACATGACGACAGGGAGCTGGCGGCGGCATGTTGCGTGTGCCCGGAGCACGCAGCACAACTGATCGACACCCTGATAAGTAGAGACAATGGGCGTGTGTGGGCGCGTGCCGCCGCGTACCTGCACCGGCAGCGCATCTGTTTGCAGGCGACCATTGTTCCAATCCCAGTTGCGACACTACCAGTTCGCCACTGCATCTTATTAAACCCATCGACCCAATTTCTAGATTGACTGGAATCACACCACGTTTCTTTCAGACTTCTCAAACTGACATTGGTTGAGAAATCTTTAGGCTGCTGCACAGTTCCTTTCTTCGTTTGCTTTATGATTGTGTGAAATCAAGTGAAAGTAGGCCTATTTTAGTGTTGTAGAAATCGTTTTCGAAATCTTCAGTAACCCTGGTCGCCGGCATCTCACGTGTCTGTCCGTTTTCTTGTAGATATAGAATTTTTCACTACGTCTTTTGCATCCCTGATACCGGAAAAGTAGTTTCCATTTTGTGTATAGAGATTCATTCTAAAAACTGCAACGAATTTATTCATATTCGGCAGGCCTATCTATAAGTTATTTCACCGAGAAAGGTCCACTTGAAATATATATTTAAAAAAAAAAAGATATTTACTTAAAAAAATACAAAATCGCGCTTTATACGAAGTCGGTTCTAACATTTTTTTTAATTTTATTTTGAGAAAAATACAGTATTTAAAGTCGTCTGTCTGGCATCCCAGGTGACCATAAAAGATCCAGAAAAAATATACAACAGAAAAATATCACTTCAAAGAAGGAAAACATGATACCTAGATAACAAGATTTGAAATAACTTATACCATTTATAAAATAACAATAATAAAGGAGAAATCTACAAAATTGAAGAATACAACTAAAAAACCTCTAAGTTAATACAAATGATTACTTAACATTTAGACAAGGAATCTTGCAAGATATTTTGTGCGAGATCGTGCGTATTTGCTTGGTTTCCGCACAAAACCAATCCGCGGAAAATGTAAAATTCCACATTCAGTATTATTCCCAACCTAACACACACATTTTCCCTCTTCTTACCGCTTAAGCGACATATTGATTTTACTGCTTTAGGCTTTTAACATATTATTTTTAGAGACGTTAAATATAGTAATAATTATAAATTGGAAACTTACCACTGCAATTTCTCCTAAATTGCACTGTTAATTATTGTTTTTAAATATTTGCAAAAATTAAGTATACTTTACAACTCCACTAAAGTTACTGCATTCGTGATGCAAGTAACATTAAGGAAGCCGTGAAAAAATCAACAAGATTCCAGATGCCGATATTATTACTGCAATATGTTATATAAATAGTATTGTTAAAATATTAAAATGAAAAATAAATCATTACATAACCTTACCGTTTGTTTTAAGTTCGCATTTATAAACTGGGGGGGGGGGGGAAGACAGACGTATATCATGGCCTGGTGGAGTATAGTAAACACAGAAAACATTTTATAGCAACAATGTTGAAGAAAGATATTTTGGTTTTCCGAAGTTGCCGTCATTAAACAGAAACCAACATGGAGATTTCATTGCAACTAATTAGAAATTCCTCTTTCAGGTATGTAATAAATGATCTTCGCACAAAATAATATACGATACACGAGCGGTATGTTTTCTTTTAATTCTTGGAAATTAAAAAAGCTCAACTACGTTTCGCTTTTTCAAACTTTTCCTCGAACATGAAAACTTCAACATACCGCTCTTGTAACGCATATTACTATTTAAAAACTTAATTCACCCTGTTACGGAAATAGAACAAAAACAATTCACTGTTCTGCAAAATTCATTAATATTTAGATAATTAATAATAATAATAATAATAATAATAATAATAATAATAATAATAATTTCAGAACGGTCCGTACAGCAACGCCACTAGGCTTCCAACTGGTGACCGGGCCTTACCGAGCCATGTGAAACAAAAGAGGATCGAGATGTTGCTAGTAAAATTCTTGATCATATTCTATAACAAATTACTGCATTAGTCAAGTAAAAGATATACGGAGTAGGTTATAACGGAGATTTTTTCAATGTATTAAAACAAAATGCATATTTTCGAAGGTCTCAAAACATGTTATCACAGAGAAGTGAAGGATAAATATGATGCGATCCAAGAAATATCGCTGAAACCGACATTGAGTCTAATTGACGCTCCTATATCTCTTCATCAAATCCTAACTAACCTTGTCATTAACAATGGCGCTCTCAGTAATGCTGAGAAATGGGGAAGGACAGAAAAAAATATAATATCTCTTTTGGTAATGACGCCACAGGAAAACGTCATGCCCATATGTTGGCAACAATGTGTACTGTAGGCCTATTTCGTTCTCATCATAACGTCACGGTTGAAAGCTGCGGAACCTAATTCTCCATTAGGAGAAAATTTCTTTTGTAAAAATTTTGGGATTTATAAAGAATACGTAGTTCTAGTCGCTTTGAAAATAAAGAAGTAGGAAAAGAAGACAATCTTCCTGGAACAGTGTTTCAAATGAAGAGGTTAGAGTGCGCCAGCCACAGAGCCACAGCAACGGACAGAAAGACTTCAGTCTGAAAATAAAAAAATAAATCGTAGATTAATTAGCATGTGCATCATGCCAACAGTGTGCACAAACAAATTCGACGACAAGAAGTAGATAACTAGAAATATTTTTCAATTTAAGGACAGAAAATTACAAGTTTCAGTTTGAAAGACCGAATACGGAAGCAGGAAGTGAGTAAAGGACGGCAATTCAAGACGCAGTAGTCGCCGACAGGGACCTTGATGAAAGTGGGCAGGACGTATGAAACTTCAGCAGAGAGATGCACAGAGAGCTTGTGATCCAAGGATAAGCCCCCGGGGAGCAGCAAGTCAGAAAACAAGACACAGACGAACTGAAGACTTCGGTATACACGATGATGAACGAAGATGAAGAAGAGAGTAGAATGAGAGAATGGTTAAGAAGGAAACAATGGTTAACTTATAGGTTATAGCCTACTTTACTCGAATGACTGACTGGAACAGACTACCTCACAAGGGAACCTTCCACACAAAACTGTTCAAAACTCTCTTGGAAAATCATGGATAGATGACATAGAGCGTAGTCCTTTGATTTGATTACCCCCCCTTTGATTTGATTACCAGATTGGGCTTTTCCGAGGTTTTCCTCAACCAAAAGGCAAATGTCGGGTAATATTTTGGCGAATCCTCGGACCTCACCTCATCTCACTACATCTCGCCAAAATAGTGTAAAAAATTGCACAAAATTGCAAAAATTGTAGAAAATTACTAAATTGTAAAACTGTAAAAATTGTAATTGTAATATTGTAACATTTTGACTTGTTCCACATCTTAAAGCTTCATTGCTCATGTAAGATCTATGGAATAAAATGAATGAATGAATGAATGAATGAATGAATGAATGAATGAATGAATGAATGAATGAATGAATCCTCGCGTGTAATGATCACTGTGGATCTGTTGAAGAACCATTTGACACATGTTTTGATATTGATGGAGGTCATGTGGAAAAACCTTGAGATATATTTAGTATCTCGTATAAATTGTATTTATTTTGTTATTAGTTGACGACTTCCCAACAATGTCCTAGAACTTCATTATCACTCTGCATAATATTCATATCGTTATAGATATTTCTGTAATTTGTAAAGATACTTATACCTAATTTTGTAGTAGCTTTCGGAATTTATTCTTCATTTAATAGGTCCTTGTCTTCAACGAATAGCGGGAGGTAATCATAGTTTTCACTTTTTATCATTATATACGAATACAGATGTATTTTTATGTTCTTTAAGCTTTAAAATAAACGTAGCTCTATGTTTGGATATTCTTGTACTTCGTACGAAGAGAAAACTAAAATGAAGAAGACTGGTTTTCACAGCAAGCCTTTCAATCATATAAATAATTAGAATGAGCTGCGTTTTGCGACATGACACGTAAAGTATTATGAAATTCTAGTAGTAGGAGTTCAGCAAATATAAAGGAGAGCTCGCTGCGTGCTGCATAAATTGGTCTGTGCTTTACATACGATCACGATTCCCTCTCGCACGGTAATTACGACGCGATCAACCTAATTGATTCCCTGGCTCTGCAGTTTGCGTAACATCCACTCTACCTCATTCGTCCATTAGCGAGTGGCCGATAATTGAGTGCCCCTCTCGTATTAAACTTTCATCGATTGCTGAACAGAAACACAGATTCCCTACCAGCTGGCTCCTGCTCGCCGCGCCGGGGTTAACACACTGCAGCTCGGAGACGTAAATCTCCGTTTAAAATAGTACGTGCATGGCTTTGCATTCTTTTGTCTTGTTCCTTTACTGAGGCTAAAATTGCACCGCTTAAAGCTAAAAAAATCTATTTGAACAGAATTCCACCGTCCGCAGCCAGTATTTTATTTAGAAGAGGTGCAACTTACTAGAAAAATACAGTAGTCCACAGAATTTATTCATGATTACAAATGGGTATAATTTCGTAACCATGTATATTACCAAGCCCCGGATTTTTTAATAAAAAAAAACTGAAATTAGGTTTTCTAACCCATGTTTTAGGATTTTAAATCTTCTATTTAGGAATTTATACTAGGCTTTCATTTCAAAACTTCCAGTCTAAATAGTTAATTATTTAAATTTAATTTAATTCAAACAAAAAGCACGTGAATGAGATATTGAGGGGTAAGTCCGAAACCAGGCTTAATTGTATTTTAGATTTTACCCTTCAACCTCAGCCACCCCACTTTGAAATTTCAAATGGCACCCCTATATTTTTATACTTAAATATGAAAGAACATTCAATTGTTTATACACCTCATCTTTTTTGTTTTTGCATCTTTTGTTTTATATCATCGTCTGGCAACCTGGATTGTTGTCATTGTTGATTAGAGTTCAAGAGAATAAAGGTACAAAAACTTATTGAACATTTCATGTACTTAATAGTTGTGTTTGTGTATTAAATTATTTTAAAACGGTGTATACTCTTCAAGAGGGAACATAAATCATCCTTATTGATTAAATTTAGGAAATTACATAAAATAAGCTATGTTTTTATTCTACAATCAACTGATAATAACCAAAATACAGGTTACCAGGCGACGATAGAAAACAAAATATGCGAAAACAAATGAATGAGGTTTATAAACAACTGAATTCTCTTTCATATTTAAATATAAAAATATAGGGGTGCTATTTGAAATTTCTAAGTGAAGTTGGCTGGGGGTGGGGATGAAATCTAAAATGCAATTAAGTCTGGTTTCAGACTTCCTCCTCAATATCTAAATTGACGTGTTTTTTTAATCGAATTCAGTTTCAGTTATTTAGACTGGGAAGTTTTGAAATGAAAGCCTTGTATATTTTTTACGAAAATAAAATTAAAAATATTCGACATACTATTAAAAAATTGCAATACTAAATGGTCACTATAGCAGTCATATTTTTTCCATGATTACAGTTGTTACTGACAAATAATCATGGGATGTTAAACCATTCCATAACGCGTAGAAATCATTAAAATGTATTATAAAAAAAAAGTCATCCGTTCGCGACGCATTCCGTGCATTACGTGAAGTAACGGTGTATAAGATACCGGGCTATGATAAGGGAATATTTTTTACCTCAATTGGAAGGAATGAATCTCAGAAACGTCTCGTTTCAGCAAGATAGTGCCACGTGTCATACTGCTCACGAAACAGTCGACCTTTTGAGGAAGAAGTCCAGAGGCTTCATCATTTCGCGTGGTGGTGATGTTAACTGGTATCCAAGATCATATGATTTAACGCCGCTGGATTACTTCTTATGGTGTTATGTTAAATAACGGGTTTATGTCATCAAGCCAGAAACTGTTAATGACGTAAGGAACAATATCACGTGCGTTATTCGTGAAACTGAGCCTGGTTTATGTTTGCCTGTTATTGAACTGGAAGACTCATATACGAGCAATTCAACGATGCCATAGCGACCGGCCATTTAACTGACGTTCTCTTCCATACTTAATGGCATTAAGTGTGCTTCAAAATAATATAGGTTGTAATTAAATAAATAAACCTCTTTCGTTTATACAATTTATTTCATTTTAAAAGCGTGACACTCTTATTGGAAGACTCTTTACATTACATTTACATTAAAATATCCGTTGTTATAACTTTTTAAGTCTCAAAGTGGCCTGGTGATTCATGTAATGATGCTGAAATACTTTATGGAAGTGTTTACCAATATGAATACATATTAATAGTCTATTATGTTTGTAACACTGTATCTTTATTAAATTATTACACCTACAAATCGCTCATTTAATTAGTGCTCCTAACACGACACTGAACAATGAAATTTTTTGACAGATTTTTAGGTTTAAGCTAAAACCTCCTCATATAAATCCTCAATAAATGGTTTGGACTAACGTTCGTATCGTACAATATAATTCGGCTTGCTTAATTAAAGAGATTATGCCTAATAAAAAATTCCTTTAATTATTGAGTAAACTGAACTACATTATACTGAAACAATGTTAAAGTCTGTATCACTAGTTCGCTATTGAACGATAATGAACCCAGTGTTACCAACAATCTAGAAACCGCTAAGTTTCTATATTTTCAATGTAAAATAAGATTATTTTACTGCTGTAAGTGTTAAAAACACGCTAAATCCCTATATAAGCAACATAAATTTAATAAATTTCACTCGTTAAACTGACACTGAAATCGCCAGATCTAGCGGGAAAACCACTGAAATGGCAACACTGAATGGATTCCTAAACTTCTCACGTCTGGAGAGAACACTGGCTACTTTTTGCCCATATTATTATCACATGATTTTGTCACATCTGAGTTAGACGTAAGTTCTATCCTTTCAAAGAACGCCGCCTACGATAATTTACGCTGCAATGAACGGCAATACTATTTAAGCGAGTTCCACAGTTACTTTAAAATAAAATACACATGTATAGGTTAAATACAACGAATTATGTCTTGATGGATTTAAATACTTTCATAGTCACAATCATGCCATGGTATGAAAGAAAAATTTCACAACCTCCAGCGGGATTCGAACCTGCGACTTCCTGTACTCCGGTCAGGCGCTCCACCAACTGAGCTATCGAGTTCGCCTCACGCCAAAGGCTTGGAATCATCCTTTCATACTGGCGACTCTGTTATAGAGTACTGTCCATAGCGTCTGATCTAGTCAGCATTGCTTATGGATGGGAAGAAACATTACAAATGTAATCTTCATCTTACGATGTTGGATGACGTATATACGTCGTCTTTTTAGGTTCTGACAAGCAAAATAGATAATTTTAGGTTCTAACCTACGAATTAGGTTTCTTACGTCCTATAACATTTAAATATGTTATTCGTACATAACTACATAAAACGAAAAAGAAAAGTGATATTTCGAGAGTAACAAGATAGCAACAGAGTAAAATCGAACCGGGGCTTGTATATTACGAATTTTATGCCAGTGTCATTCATAAGAAAGAATGACTCAAGTAACTTCTGTTTTGAATATTGTGGTAGCCTGTGTCTAATTGTCGGCGAAAAGAATAGATGGCAGCAGAAGCGAATAGGAGCTGTTATTATTAGATTCGTTCGGGTTTGACAGTCTCGTGTTATTGTTGCATTCTATTCTACACCTTGTTTCTGATGTAAACAAAGGGGTGCAGAAATCTTCAATGATTACACCACAAGATCGGCAGAAAGAAATACGCACATGTTTAACTTAAAATACTGTACAAGTTTATGCAACACTTAGTACTATGTAATCTGTGAGCAGTAAGCTCTACTGTTGTAATACATATGGAGATAATCACTAATTTTTAGCTTTAACGTAGGCCTACCTCATTCAGATTCCTGCAGTTGTTCAATACCCGATAAATGATCTTCTTCTTCTTCTTCTTCTTCTTCTTCTTCTTCTTCTTCTTCTTCACCAACTTCCTCGTCACTGGAGCTTCTGTATTAACAGCAGCGCTGCCAACCTTCAAACACAAAATTTTAGTCTAAAAATTACCGGATTTTCCACAAAATTATCGCAAATATGAAATGTTATTAACGTTATTAAATAAAAAATTAACACTATATACTAAATAAACTTTCAGTCACTTTTCGCACTGAAGCAGCAGTAGAGCAAGTGAACAACTTTAAATATTGAGAGTGTAATATAAGCAGTAACATGAGCTGCTGCCAGGAAGTCAAGAGGAGGATAGCAATGACAAAGGAAGCTTTTAATAGAAGAAGCAGCATCATCTGCGGACGTCTGGGAAAAGAACTAAAGAAGAGACAGATGAAATGCTTTTTGTGGAGTGTAACATTAGGCCTATATGGGGGCAGAAACATGGACATTACGACTAAGTGAAGAGAGGCGAATAGAAGCATTTGAAATGTGGATATGGGGAAGAATGGAGCTTGTGTAATGGACAGAGATAATAAGAAATGAAGCGGTGTTGGAAAAAGTGGGAGAAGAAAGGATAATGCTGAAATTTATTTATTTATTTATTTATTTATTTATTTATTTATTTATTTATTTAACCTGGTAGAGATAAGGCCATCAGGCGTTCCCTTCCCCTCTACCAGGGGATAACAACTACAATATAAAGAATACAATTACAATTATAATTACAATTAATATTGAATTTACAAATACAATAAAAATCAAAGTACTAAAAGAATTAACAGACTAATAAAAGCTAGACAGTTCATTGTAAAAATTAAGAAGAGAGAATTTTTTTTATTAACTAAGTAAAAATTAAACCTACTCTACGCAGTAAGAAAATGCTTAATAAGTTTGCTTTTGAACGCTACTAAATTCCGACAGTCTCTGATGTCACTGGGTAGGGTATTCCACAAGCGCGAAAGCGAGATTGTGTATGATGATGAATACGATGAAGTCTTATGTGTTGGTATGGCTAGTATGAGGCTATTTTGCGTGCGTGTGAAGAGATTATGATATGATGACAGGTAAATGAAACGGGAGGCAAGGTAGGTAGGTGTAGAGGTGTGAAGGACTTGGAAAAGAAGAACAAGAGAATGAAAATTTCTACGTTCGTTAAGCCGTAGCCAGTTTAGAGTTTGGAAGGATGGGGTAATGTGGTCAGCGCGACGGACATCGCAGACGAAGCGAACACAAGACCAGGAAGAGAAGAGAAAAAAGGAATTGGTTGGACCACTGGCTGACAAGAAACTGCCTACTAAAGGATCCACTGGAGAGAATGGTGAACGGGAGAAAGGTTCGGAGCAGAAGAAGATAGGCCTACCAGATGATAGACGACATTATCATATGCGGAAACAAACACGAAGGTAAAAAATAGGAAAGATACGAAAATACTGGGTTTGCAGTGAAAGTCCTGTCCTTGGGCAGAAAACTTTGAATGAATGAATGAATGACTGAATTAATTAATTAATTAATTCAGCCCATGAAATTCCTCCTACTTCCGAAGACGTTTTCGAAATCTGACACTACACAGATATAAAATACGAGCCTCTCTAGACTTGAGTCGACACGACTCAAAACCATCGTCTAGGCAACAGAAAGAAAGCAAATCGAGACCAGTGGTACAGTGATATGAAGAAAAAAGAAAGGGTTATACAGGTACAAATAAGGCAGACAATAAAGAAATCTACTGCACTCATAACAAAACTAAATTGGTATTATTCAGTGTTGTAAAATAAAAATCGCTAAGATAACAGTGAAACTGATGATGAGATCATATTTAAACCTCTCCTCAAACTGCATATATTGTCAGATTTCCACAGCAGATAGATATATATAAAATATTAGTTGCCCTTACTAATTGTAAGATTGTGAAATTGTATCTTAAAAAAAGAAATGTTAGTAGCCCCCGGTTTTGAGTACATAGTGCTGACGCAGGGTGTTGAGTGCGCGATTTTATCTTACATGTTACGTGACAGACTAGTTATCAAGAAGGATAGAGACTGAACTGTTTTATTCAAGTACAAATCTGTTCCTTAAGTTGAACGGGAGAACGATCATTTTTTTAAACTTGGTTTTCTCTCTCAAGTAATTATTTTTTACTTTTATATGTAATCTGGTCAAAATATTAGTGAAGAAATTATGATTGCGAATGCTTTTAATCCCGTAACACGTTTTCACTCCGCTTTATTCCATAAAATTATAAATATCTCCCAAACAATTCGATATAAATGATTGTGGTTCGGCGTCGTTTGTAGCTAATGTTTCTTTCGATAATTGGCTGTACATTTAATGTCGGTAATAGCCGAGTTCGTTGTGAATTTTCAAAACAAAAATAGTGTTGTATGTTTTTGTATATGTAAGTGTTTCTAATAAGTTACTTATCTTAGTGTTCATTTTCTCGGAAGTTAAAAATTCACCATGGTGTACGTAGAATTTTGTAAAGGGATCATTATTAAAATTGTTTACAATTTACATTATCGATATTTTAAATTTTGTGTATTTTTATTACTATTATTATTATTATTATTATTATTATTATTATTATTATTATTATTATTATTATTATTATTATTATTTTATGATATATTTAAACGTATTAATATTATATTACGTTCTAATGGAACATTTCATGAATATTCTTATAAAATCTTTGAAACATAATTTTTTGCAGCCATTTAATTTTTAACAATTTTAACTTCTGTTTAATGTTGTGCAACAAAAAATGCTTGTGTCATTATTACACTTACACAATAACCATATACTCGTATACATTTAATCAACAGTTATTTTTGTATGTGACAGGTAAGATATTTCACTTTATGTAACAGAAAAATCCATGGAAACAATAAAATATATTGAAACATATGTATTTTTTATGTTCAAGCGGGAGGTTCAAGCCCAGTAACTCTCCTCTTGCGTACGACCCTGTTCACGACACATGTACCTTTTTCTTGTAAACTAAGAAAGTGAGAAGCATGAAATTTTACAGCTTATCTACGATATTATATTGATTTCTGAGCTGTAGTTTCAGGTTATTTGGATAAAAACTTTCTTGTGCATGGATATTAATGCAATTTTATTTTTCTTTAAAATGTAGTCGCTTATAAAGAAATCATAACATTACTTTCTGAATAAGAGTTCAAATCTTTAAAAATAATAAAGAATAAGGGCTAACTTTTTCATAGACATATCTACAATACTTTCTGAGATAAACATACTTAAAGGTGATTAATTTGATATTGATAATATAGGGCATCTCTATTATCAGGCAGTAGGGTAAAGTTGCCTATTTCCGTGATACCCCTAATCCCGTGATACTTTTTTTTAAAAATTGAATGTCAGTCAAAGCTTTATCTTTCGACCATAACGCCAGACATCTTTCGTTTACTTTTGAGACATCGGCGAACTTCATAGCAAGATACCCAATCCCGTGACGTTCAGTGAGGAAAAACGTATCACGGAATTAGGAGTATCTCGGAATTAGGCAACTTTACCATACCTCTCACTTGATATACGAGTATGTCAGAAGAAGAACAATTGTTTGTAGAATCTGCTCTGATTAGTAAATGTTACTAGTCGGCGATGTGTGCAATGGAGGAGAAAGGAACTAGCTACTCTACCCCATTATCTTCTGGCCTAGTTGCCTCATAGGTGGTGCCTTGTTGGTATCACTTGTGAGGTTCAGACCTGTCTACGGACAGTTGACTAAACAACAACAACAAAATATAGACCTCTGATCTCACATTAATGCAAGATCCCATGTAAGTTTTTACACCCTTGCAGTTAGTAAAGGCAGCTAATTTTTTAAAATATACATTATATTTATGCATCTGTTATAGAAATCTGTTTGCGCAGCTTGAGGGAAGATTTCGACATTGGCTTATTAACCCTTGTAAAAATAAATGGTAAGTAGGACCTATAAAAAGAAACCAATAAGTATAAGGAATAAGTGTGAAATGAAATCAACAAGCTTACCTGCACGCCCTCCATCACAGACAGAGATTGGACCATTTTAAACAGTTAAATCCATCCTAGATCTTACTACGACCCACGCAAGTCTTGCTGTAATGCTTCTGCATTCTTTGAATAATCTTTGCAAGTTTCTTTCTCTTTCTCTCCCTCCCTCTCTCTCTCACACTCTCTGAGTGTAGGAAACTAATCACGGATCGCATTTCTTCTTCAATGTAATTAGATAATGGAACACTAATTCCAAGTCAGCAACGAGTAGATCTACTTTGGACACACTTTAGAGAATTTACGTTTGTTAATGGCTATGGAGGAAATATTGTAGATTTTATTATAAATATGCAGTCAAACTCTAATACCGTTAAATAGGGCCAAGAAGTTCATGGTAGGAAGAAAGGACGGACTCGCATCATTATAATACACATGTAGGCCTATGTCTCTTAATAAGTTTTTTTACTTCGGAATATCTATTATATATCTTTCGCGTGTTAAATATTACAGTACCTGGTTAACTAGTTTCACCCTGTTATTGGCCATCTTCAGAACTGGTTGCTGCTGGTTTTGGCGCCTTTTGTTTTTGTTTCCTGTAGGGGTGTGTTTGTGTAGTGTAATGTGGAGGAAACACAAACAAAAGGCGCCAAGTCCAGCCCAACCAGTTGAAGAGGCCAATAACAGGCTGAAACTAGCTAACCAGGTACTGTAATGTTTAACACGCGAAAGATATATAATACATATTCCGAAGTGATATAGGGTTAAAAGTTGAATAATCAAGATGTATAATCAAGTTTTTTTTAATCCACAACTGTGCAGTAACGGTCAGCGCGTCTGGCCGCGAAACCAAGTGCCCGGGTTCAAATCCCGGTCGGGGCAAGTTACCTGGTCGAGGTTTTTTCCGGGGTTTTCCCTCAACCCAATATGAGCAAATGCTGGGTAACTATTGGTGCTGGACCCCGGACTCATTTCACGGCATTATCACCTTCATATAATTCAGACGCTAAATAACCTGAGATGTTGATACAGCGTCGTAAAATAACCCAATAAAATAAAAAGTTTTTTATGCTCGACTATGTCGAAATGTAGTAATTATACACCTGGTAGTAGCCCTTTAATGCACCTCATTAAAGTACACCTATTCATTATAATTCAGTTGTTCAGCCAATGACAAATCACCTTTGTACCGTTATAAACCCGCCAGTAACGATTATTCTCGGATATGCAATCGAAAGACAATTAGCGAAAAGTCACAGAGGCTGGAAATCCAATACTGTCGCAGAAGGTTATGTTCTGTTACTATAATAATTAGCGTTAATTGTAAATAATATTCAAATAAATTCAATT
Source organism: Periplaneta americana (assembly GCF_040183065.1). Taxonomy (NCBI): domain Eukaryota; kingdom Metazoa; phylum Arthropoda; class Insecta; order Blattodea; family Blattidae; genus Periplaneta; species Periplaneta americana. The sequence continues at coordinate 119,625,180 of NC_091125.1, read as the reverse complement.
TGTCATCTCGTTTTTTCAATTCTAAATCAATTTCCAGGCTATATCAAGACTAATGTTCTCTTAGTATATATCAAGGTCAATGATATTCGTGCCTCGGAAAAAATCAATACTTTCGCGTCTGCGCACATCTCACAATTCAGTTCAGTTCCGTTCGTCACTTACATAACCATAACATGAAAACTTATGAATAATTTCAAGTTAGAAATATGGTCGAGCATAAAAAGTCGTATGAAACTTGCCTATAATGGTAATTAAGACGCTCGTATAAAAATTATGAAACTCGCTTGCGCTCGTTTCATAAACAAACATACTCGCGTCTTAATTACTGCCATTATAGGCTCGTTGCATAATGTACTATTAAATTGTTTATTGTACGATGCTTTAATAACTGCTATGGTTATCTAGCGTCTGAGTGAGATGAAGATGATAATGCTAGCAAATGAGTCCAGGGTCCGGCGCTGAAAGTTACCCAGCATTTGCTCTTAATGGGTTCAGGTAAAACCCCGGAAAAACTTCAACCAGGTAACTTTTCTCATTCAGGATTTGAACCCGGGCCAGCTCGTTTCACGGTCAGCCTACTAACCGTTACTTCATAGCGTTGGACGCGTACCATCTTATATTCCTTCGATCTAAGCCCTGTCTCTCGGTAAATATTATCTTTATTAATGCGTAGAAGCATTTAATCCAGAGGTCTCCGTGATCCCGAAGCTGCCCGCCGAACACAGTGTGCTATAAAGAAGGGGGAGAGACTCGTACCTCAACAGATGGGAGCGGTCAGTGAGGGATTGCGGCAACGATCTCCCTTATGTTTACAAATAATGACATCGAAAGGATAAGAAATATCATACGTTTGTATATTATTTTGACATACTAGGAAGCTTCTACTTTTGATTGGGGAATATTCAATAATGGAATAATTGATTTTGCATTACATCCAGAAGACATTCTGTATGTATGATTTTACAAATGCTCATTCTGTAAAGGGCTTCATTGATTTTCCAATATTCCAAGTTAGAACATAGCTAGCAAGAAGTTTTTTTTTTTTTAAGACTGAGGATACGTGTGTGATTTGTGTTTGTATTTTCTTGTTTAAAATTTATCAAAATATTTGTATGTATTTCACCTAAAATGAAACGAAAACTGTAAGTATATCTTGCGAAACTGAGTGTAAACGTATCGTAATATACTTATTATTATGTATAACCAACAGTTATACAGTCGTCCCAAAATAAATTATTTTCACATGTTGAATTTTAACACTCTCTTAAGATTTTTCGAACAAATTGAACATTTCATATTCTTCCCACTAACACGAAAATATATTTCTCTTCCCTTTCATCCTTGTATGTACTACGTCCTTCATTAGAAGACATTGTGAACCGGTCGAACACGACGACCAACACAATGATAATGACAGTCCACCACTGCTCTTCGTTTGCGCATAAACACTGAGTACAGTACACGTGGGGATGTATTGTATTGTACTGTATTTATTAACATTCCATGGTATTCATACATGCTTACAGCTAGAATATGGAACAAGTCAAAAAACTTAATACTATTATAAAATCTTAATTTATAGTCACAGTCTAGATGAAATATACAGAGTGTTTAAAAAATACGGGGCATAATTTCAGGTATGTATTTCCCACATGTAGACAATCAAAATAGTTCATTAGACTACAACATGTGTCAGGAAATGATTTATTTCCGAGTTATGGCCTTCAAACATTGAGATTCACCGGAACGTTTTTCTTTCCGCAGGTCATTGCCGTCAGAGGAGACATTAAGAGGGCACTCTGACAGTTCATTCCGAGGCGAAGGTTACATTCAGTGTTGTGTAGGCGTTAGACTGTGCGACATGTATTGAAATCAAGAGCTGGCAGAGATACACTTCATGTACGGTAAGGCGGACGGCAATGCTGCGCTGGCTCGTCGTTTGTACCAGGAGAGGTACCCACAGCGACAATGTCCAGTTCGGATCGGAAGACATTTGTACGTCTCCATTACCGTCTGTGCGAGTATGGAAAATTTAACTCTCCTGGTTTGGGAAGGGGACGACCAAGATCTACAACTCCAGAAGTACAGGAGGAGATTCTGGAGGCTGTGAACATGACTCCTCCTATCAGCACACGAAGGGTAGCGTTGTAAGTCAATGTTCCTCATACGACTGTCTGGAGACTGTTGAAAGAGTATCAATTGTATCCTTATCATTTGCAACGTGTACAGGCCCTGTCACCAGCAGATTACCCTGCACGAGTTAGGTTCTATCAGTGGTTCTTGCAGCAGTGTGGTGTAAATCCGAACTTTCCTGCCTTAGTATTATTTACAGATGAAGCACAGTTCACACGAGATGGCATAACAAATTTCCACAATCAGCATGTATGGGCGTATGAAAACCCACGTGCAACCGTTCCATCTCATCACCAGGTCCGGTTCTCCCTCAACATGTGGGCCGGTATTATTGGTGATCGATTAGTTGGACCCCATGTAGTCTACTTGTAAACAGACTTACGGGGCAGGCGTACACAAACTTCCTGGAAAACACCATACCTCATGTTTTAGAAGACACTCCACTGATCAATCGTCAACACATTCACTTCTTGCATGATGGCGCTCCTGCACACTTCAGTCGTACGGCTCGCCGGTACTTGGATCGAAGGTTTCCTGATCGATGGATAGGTAGAGGTGGCCCAATTGCTTGGTCTCCACGCTCACCTGATCTGAACCCTCTCGATTTCTACTTGTGGGGCCATTTAAAATCATTGGTTTTTTCGTCTCCGGTGCCTGATTTGGAATCTCTTCGGAATCGAATTGTGGCATGTTCTGAGGACATACGCAATACTCCTGGAGTTTGGGATCGTGTTCGCAGGTCAATGAGACATCGATGTGAAGTCTGTATTCAAGCAGGAGGTGGACATTTTGAACATCTTCTGTAATGACAACGACCTGCGGAAAGAAAAACGTTCCGGTGAATTTCAATGTTGTGAAGGACATAACTCGGAAATGAAGCATTTCCGGACACATGTTGTAATGAACTATTTTGATTGTCTACATGTGGGAAATACATACCTGAATTATGCCCCGTATTTTTAAACACCCTGTATATAGACGAGATTTACAATATAGTCCACTAGTACAACACAAAATTTTAGTATCAATTTGATGAAGTGTTATTGAATGTCATGAATTCACCTACAGAATAGAAGGCGTGAGAAATTAGGTATTTCTTTAATTTGGCCCTAAATAATTTTATGCTTTGAGTTTAATTTTTAATATCGATAGGAAGGCTCTTAAAAATTTTTACTGACATATAACGCACTTTTTTTTGATAGCACGATAGACTTGCCGATGGAGTATGAAAGTCATTTTTGACGTGTATTTATGCTATGAACTGTTGAATTAGTTACAAAGTTTTCACGATTACATACGAGGAAGATTATTAGTGAAAAGATATACTGACAAGCCATGGGCATTATTTGTAGTTTTTTGAAAATAGCCCGACACGATTCCCTAGATTTGGCACCTACTATTATTCTAATTACTCTTGGGTGAGGCGGAGCGCGCGCATTACGTACTGGCTTCGGTTCCGTTCAGGGGGTTACTCGCGAGTACGCTCTTGGAGACGTCTGATTTAATCCCTGAGAAAACGATGTAAAACTTTCTTTCCCTACTTTCCTACTGAGGATCAAACCCGGATATGTCGGATTTATTGAAACGCTACCACTTATTTTAACAGTAGTCATGGTAGAAGATGGCTCGTGTAAGACTTGTGTTGTAAATGTGTTGTCAGGGTAAGACTGGAGCGTCGCGGAAATTAATTAGCGGGCTGGAATGCTGGTCGGAGCGAAATACGTTGTGGACGCTCATAGGGCACGCGACACCATACGGCACACGACAATGACAGCTCAGCTGCAGGCTGCTTCCGGCAATTAGGCGCAGCGCGTGTGTTGAGGTTATCAGCAGCCGCACTTCAAATGCAGGAATCTACCTGCCACCCCGCCGCAACCCGCAACCGACCGTCACGGCGCGTCCTATCAGTCGTTTCATGTCAGACTTTCAAATTCTAGTTCTAGGGTACCGCAAATCGTCAGCTCAAGGTTCTTACTTTTGGCGTTTGTGTCCGCTGTCTTAGATTCTTTAATAGAGTATGCCTAATCATTATAGTACATTATGCAACGAGTCTACAGTATAATGATAGTAATTATGACGCGAGGATGTTTATGAAACTCGCTTGCGCTCGTTTCATAATTTTCATACGAGCGTCTTAATTACCATTATAGGCAAGTTTCATACGACTTTTTATCCTCTATCATATTTCTAACTTGAAATTATTCATAAGTATTCATGTTATTCTTATCTGACTGGGGAGCGGAACTGACCTTGTGCAATCTCGTAAATTGTGAGATGTGCGCAGACGCGAAAGTGTTGATTTTTTCCGGGCAACGAATGTCTACGACCTTGATATAATCTAGAGAGTAAGATAAACATAAACTTGATATAACCTTGAAATTGAATTCCACATTGAAAAACGAGATGACAAATTGCATTTATTTGAATATTATAATTAACGCTAATTATTATGGTAACAGAACATAACCTTCTGCGACAGTATTGGATTTCCAGCCTGCGTGACGTTTTGCTAGTTGTCTTTCGATTGCATATCCGAGAATAATCGAAAACCTGAACTTTAATGAATAGGTGTACTTTAATGACATGCATTAAAGGACTGCTACCAGGTGTATAATTACTACATTTCGACATGGTCGAGCATAAAAGAATATATGAATTTATGTTGTTGTTGTTTTCTAATGCCAAGCGTTTGACAATAAATTTATTTGACCTCTTGCACTCCAATATTTTTCAAAGATATTGTCATGGTCAGCCACTGAAGCACAGATGTTTAGGTGTTCGGAATCCATTTCTTGATTTGAGTTGCACAATGGGCAGTTAGGGGACTGATATATTCCAATTCTATGCAGGTGTTTGGCCAAACAGTCATGGGCTGTTGCCAATCTAAATGCAGCTACAGACGATTTGCGTGGTAAATCGGGAATTAATTGTGGATTATGATGCAGAAAGTTTCATTTTTTCCCTTGAAATTGTGTTATGAAATTTTGTTTGTTGAAGTCTAAGTATGTAGATTTAATAAATCTTTTCACAGAGTAATAAGTAGATTTAGTAACAGGTCTGTAAGTAGCAGTGCTGCCTTTCTTTGCATTCGCATACTCGTTTCCCAGGATTCCACAATGGGATGGTATCCATTGAAATACAATTATTTTATTGAGTTTATTAATTGAGAGAGCATTTTAGTTATTTCTGCTATTTTAGATGAAGGTGTGTGACTAGAGACTATTGATAGAATAGCTGCTTTGGAATCTGACAATATAACTGCATTTTTAAATTTACTGATGTGGCATAGAAGATTCCTGAGACTTTCATTTATTGCAATGATTTCTCCATCAAAACTTGTTGTTCCATATCCAAGATATCTATAAAGTGAGAAGAGACAGCACATAACACCTTGTTCCCTGGAGATCAAGAATCCGTCGGTGTATAAATGAAGCCAGTTTTGTGGAGGGTACCTAATATTAATTTTCTCTTCACCAATATTCCTATACATTAATTTATTGTTATAAATATAGGAAATGGATTTCTAGTTCCCACCTATTTTGTTTGTTACGTCCTCGACGTAGCCTATGTTATTCAGATATCTCTATATTTCATGTACACAGAATTTCCCTATTACAATTCTATAGCAGTGGTCGTCAACACTCGCTGAAATGGGTAAAGGGTAAGCGGAGCCGTCCCGCGTGCCCCGTCGTGCAGCAGAGAGACGTAGAGAGCACACTCGCCAGCAGCTACGAATGTACCATAGTGCAGTGTGTTCTCCGCGGGTAAGAGACGCTAGCCCCAGGGTGCTCTGAGCTGATGACGGCTGATCTATAGGATCTAAAAACGCCTAAATAAGCCACAAACTCCTATAAATGCATAAAAACTATATTTGTACCTGAAAAAATGCCTTTCTAGTATTTTGTATAGGCCTATATTTAAAATTAAAATGCAAAATTGACAAAAAAAAACTACAAAATGCTTTAAAATTATATATATATATATATATATATATATATATATATATATATATATATATATATATATTTTACAGACAAACACTGGTCTGGCAAGTTCATTTCATATTGGTCTTAAAAAGAGACGAAGTTATCTTGGAGAAGTCCATCGTAGCAAAGCATGGTTGAGTGTTCTAGTTAGGCGAGAGCTTACAAATTAGTTTTCGCGTCAGTGCACGCCCGTTATACGAAATGAAACTGACCAATCAGCAATTAATCTCTTTCACTGATAGAATTAGAGTAGCCTATTTAGTTAAGTAGAACTCATTGTCAGCACCAGTTCTAACAACTAAAATGGAATATTTACTAAAATTAAAATTAGTATCCATTGTTCTATATAAACTTTTATAATCGCTGATTAACTTTACAACTTCTTTACTGTGTTAACTTTTTAGGAAATTATCCTCACCTCTTCTAACTACATCACTTCAAAAAAAATTGTAAAAAAATTGAAATTGTAAAAAATTGTAAAAATTGTAATTGTAATCTCATAAAATTTTGACTTGTTCCACATCTTAAAGCTTCATTGCTAATGTAAGAGCTATGGAATACAATAAATGAAATGAAAAAAAAAATGAAATGAAATGGCTGACTAGTTTCGAAGTGTTATTCTTTATTGTCTAAAACAGTGGTCATTAGCACTCGCTGAAACGGCAAAGGGTAAGCGGAGCTGTCCCGTGTGCCCCGTCGTGCAGTGTGTTCTCCGCGGGTAAAAGACGCTAGCCCCACGGTGCTCTGTGCTGATGACCGCTGGTCTAAAGCCTAGTGAAGACCCCATGCTATCTTCTGCTTTCCGGTTGTGGTGGGATGTGTTCATGATTGTGTAGAAAAGGGGTTGTGTTTTGAAATTCAGTTGAATGTTCAGGATGTGCTGGGAGTGTGTTTTTGTATGTTTGTAAATTTTATATTTTTTCTAAAATGTCAAGTTTCTGGTTTTTTGGCTGGATGTGTAGTATTTTCATGTCGGTGTCTATGCTGCTGTAGTTGTGATGTGTTCTGCGTAGCTTGAATTGTTATATAGCTTGGTTATGGTTGTGATATGTTCCTTGTAACGTGTTTGAAATGATCTTCCAGTCTGTCCAATGTAGAAACAACAGCACAGACACCGACATGAAAATACTATACATCCAGCCAAAAAATCAGAAACTTGACATTCTAGATTCTAGAACAATATGAAATTTACAAACATACAAAAACACACTCTCAACACATCCTGGAGACTCAAATCAATTTTAAAACACACTCTTTTTGACAAAATCATGAACACATCCCACCAAAACAGAAAAGCGCAGGACCTTCACTAGGCTTTATGTAACGAGAGATGACACTTCGAAACTAGCAGTCAGGTAATTTCCCGAAACGTTAATACAGTAAAAAAGTTGTAAATTTAATCAGTAAAATTATTAGTTATTACTTTTATGTAAACTTTCAAATGCCCTGAATTGAATTGTACAAAGTTCTAAATCACTCTTTTAGCACCTATAAATCCGTTCCCTAGAACTACATGCTTTAAAATTGTTTTTTTTTTTTTCCACTTACGTCACATATTTCAAGAATCTGTTGTTACATCTTTTTCCGGGGAGGAATTCAATTAAGGCTGGTTCACAATAAACCGGGAACGCAAATAACAACGAGAACGAGAACGGAAATACATTTAATTTAACATTATTTCCGTTTTCGTTCTCGTTGTCGTTTCCGTTCCCGGTTTATTGTGAACCAGCCTTTACAGTTCCAACTACGATATTAAAAGTTCCTGACTGTATTAGCCTAATGAAACCAATTATTCATTGCTTTATATTGAAATTTGTTATTAACAGTAAGACTATATCTTTTTGGTTTAAGTTAAATAAGTATTTAAGAACAATATAACTTTAAACATGATTGAGACAGCGCTAAAATCGATCTGCCAAAGCGTAAGAGGAGTAACGGCTGTACCCGTCCTCCGCACTGAACCACTTCATTGTGATTTACAGATCCAGTGGCCACGTAGTTTGGATCCCCGAGTTGAGAACCATGCCCTTTCGCATTAAAAGCCGCCCACGCCTTGGAAAGCAATCACGCAGACTAAGGACCTTGTTCACACTTCCATTGTGTCTAGACCCGCCCCCGTTGTTATCAGTATGTAATTGTCAGTAATCCATCATAAACTGGTTTACTTAAAAACAAGGCGAAGGAGATTAGACCCCGCGTAGCATATGGTTTTATGTAGATTAAATTGCTGCATGCGGATTTTACAAACACAGAATACGCAGATTGTATCACGCAGCGAAATTATTTGAGTGTGTGAACAAATATGGATTCCTCCCTCCCCCACTGTTCTCCTGGAGCTACTGTTGCCAGATTGCTGATAATCTCGACTGCTTCACCTGTGTTTACTCCGGGCTAGGAAATTTGTGTACCCGCAACTTGTTAACAAGGTTGCCAATTACACGAACCAACAAATAGGAAAGCGTTTCGCGGAGCAATAAAATTGATCAACCTGGAACAACGTTGATTTCTATTGTAAATTGACTGAACTAGCGACTACAGTTATCAGATGTCCTTTCACTCCCCGATATATAGACTTAAAAGGTAACTCACTATATCCGGTGTCTCAGTTAAAATAATATATAATGTTCCTTTTAATCTGAAGAATGTAGCCTAGTGTTTCTTCACGTAAAATTCTACTTGTAAATTTATGTAGGCTTAAGTCTATATTACTGTCACTCATACCTTAGTTTCACTGTAGTCTATGAGTGTCTTAAAACTAAGCCATTATTAAAAGGACACGGAATTGCCAATCTTGACAATGTTAAATGTTGTTTTACATAAGGAACTTTTTCTCAAAAACTGTTTAAACTGAAAAGCTGATTTTTTACTAGTCATGAACACAACAAATCTTTACTTCATGCTGAAACAATAGTTTTTCTTTAATTTATTTCATTACTCGGAAATAATTTTTCCATATTCGTTTATTTTTTCAACGATATTCAATTCAATTCAATATAAATTATTAAGTCATTAAACATACAGTGACATGCTTCGTCACAAATACTGAAGGAAAAAAAAAACATACATTTGAAAATATACATAGGCCTACAGGTTGCTTCAGAGGTGGTGTTACAAACTTTCAGGGATGATGGCGAAGAGCACATGTATCAATTTGAGATAAGGAACCCTGGTCCGGAAATGATCGAGTCGAAATTTACAAGCAAAAATAGTTATGTGGAAATGAAATAATTTTATTCCTCTGTACACCTTATTTCTGTGTATTTATCTGTACATCTTACACATACTGTATTCATCTGACGTTGTTTACGTTGTCTACTTACAGTGTTCCATTCAGTGCGCTGTCTGAGGGATGGGGACAGGAAACTACACTTAAGCAAAGCAGATAGCGTAATGTGTAACGGACATGGTCGGTCCTGATATGCACGTCTGTAGACAGCAATGTATGTGTATAAGTTGCAGTGTCCAGTCGATCAGTCCTAGTGAAATGGAGGAGTACACGAGAGCGGAATAAGCAGACCTGATTTCCGAATACGGATGAGCCAAAGGAAACAGCAGACAAGCTCAAAGATTGTATCATACAAGTACCCACGTAGGAGACATCCGGCCCATACCATTTTTCCACGACTGTTCGAAAAGTTAAGGGAAGGAGGGCACGTGTTGCCAAATTACAATTCCATTTCCACACAACTATTTTTGCTTGTAACTTTCGACTCGGTCATTTCCGGACCATGGTTACTTATCTCAAATTGATACATGTGCCCTTCGCCATCATCCCTGAAAGTTTGTAACACCACTTCGGAAACACCCTGTATAATTGAAAACAGTAAAGTTTAATTAGAATGAAAACACAAAACATTTTGAAACTCTAAAAATTAAGAAAACACTTCACTCTTCATGTATTATTGTTACTAAATGTAAATAACTTTATTAAAAAGCAATTTCGTATGAATTTATGTTAAGAAACACATCTACAGAGTAAAAGGATTAATTAAAAGTCAATTACAAAATCTAGTTTTGAAACTATTGGTTGGTAACTTATAATATTGACTGGGAAGCTTATTATATAATTTCATCCCCATGACAGAAAAATTTGTACTGGTTTTATGTAATCTACAATATGGAATATTAATTTGTTCACTATTTCTAATTTCATGATCATGTATATTGGCTACTAATGAGTAATTGTCTATATCATGTCGAGTGTAAAGGACTAGGTGGTAAGTTATATATATATATATATATATATATATATATATATATATATAAATTTATGACTGTTTATATATGTGATTGTTTGAAAAGAGGTCGACAATGGTCAAGATAGTTTGATTAACATAGAATTCTAATGGCTTTCTTTTACGAAATCAAGACACTCCCAATTTTGCTATCATTTCCCCAGAAAATTAAGGTAGGTCTATATCGGATTATCGACTGAAAGAACGAAAAGTAGGCACATCTTAAATAATTTTGAGAAACTCAAGTCACTAATTTCTTTAATAAATATAAAACTCTTGATAACTTTGTGCATATATATTCGATATGTTTTTCCAATGTTAAACTGGAGTCTACAATATGTCCTAGAAATTTGGTATAGTTTTGTATGTTGTCCTTTTTTATTAGATGATTCAGGTTAAAAGTTATGTTGATAGTCTTTTCTTGATAATGAAAAAAAAAACATTAGATTCAAACCATAAAGCCATCTGTGATAGAATACAGTACATTATCCCCTATAACATCTCCAAAATTTAATAAATTTCAAAAACATTGTTTCACTATACGTAAAACATCAAAATATATAATTTCTGTAAATTTAAGCTTTCTAAATTAAAATATTATAAGCTGAGAAAAGGTTCATTCTGTACAGAAAACTAAACTTACGGAAATTATGCGTTAAATAAGACTTATTCTACATAGGCTATGCTATGGCCCATCGTCAGAAAAATTAAAAGTTAGCATGAATATAATTTTTGTATAATTATATGTGATAGGCCTGTATCAGTTTAGAGGAAAAAATAATAATTTTCAGCCCAAAAACTGTACAGTTATGAAGACTGATATTATAATTAAAACTTGTATACCCCTTCTCAGTCAATGGAAAAATTAAAATGGTTGCAATATGAGTATAGTCATATGTGATATACCATTTTAACGAGAGAGAATTAAATTGTATATTGGAAAAATAAAAATTGTCACCCAAAATCTAATTTCGTTCTCCCTTAATTTGATAAACAAATTTAATTATCTTATTACAATTACTGTATCTTCTGATTCGAGCTTAGAAATCGTGTTTCTTACAACGTCCCTGTTGCAATCTCGTTTGCATGCAATATTCATATACCTCGATGTTTACCGAATTTCAATGCAACACTTAATGTCATTTGCATTAGCATACTTGTGTGGAAGTACATTTTCTGATCTAGTCTCCTTGAAGAAGAAGTATAGAAATAAACTTAATATTGAAGTAGGTTTGCGACTTAAGAGTATCTATAATTGAATTGCTAAGCGGGAAAACATTGCAAACGACATTTCATTTCCTCTTACAATGCTTTAACATAATCACGTTGCAGATACTCTGTTTTATATTTTAGTGAACTCTATTGGTTGAAAATGAAAGTAGAACCTTCAATTTAAGCTGTAGGACCTAGTAAGTTGTAGGAAAGTGTTACAATGCTCAACATAAAGCATTTCTGTTTCTGCTTCTGTAAAATTTCAATTTGGCATTTGTAACGTTTATCCGCTTGGCTATTCAATTACTGAGGCAGTTAGAACCACAGTTATTAAGTAACGAGTTTACGAAAAATGATAACGTGCACTGGCGTATACCAAAATGTTGCGCTGAGGGATAGAGTGATATACATGAGCTCCATCACCTGCTTGCATTATGTTGGACAAAAGATTTTTACATGCACTGAAGGTATGCTCTCTCCTAACTTTCAAATTTAAATATCTCAGAACATCTCTCATGCTACTTACACTCTGGTTCCAATGGCTTCAATTGAGCCAAACTTTACAAAGCAACATGAACCATCCCACTAATATCGGCTTATATTTAAAAGTTGGAAACTGAAATTTAATATCGCTGTTAATTTATTAAGGATGTTTAACTCACTTCATCAGTAGAACATGATTACCAGGTTAAATCGTACAAAGATTTTGGGAGTCTGCCAAAATGAAATATGAGATCCAAGGGATCCATGACACTCAAATTGTTGGAAACCACTGAATCTTTATCAAACGACCAACGTACACAGTAGTGCTCGAAAGTATTTTGTAGTTAAGGTTTTATATTGTCAGTACTGTTTGCATGCAGTTACAACAACGCAAAGCACACAGCTGTGTCATTCTATGCTGTGGTTACGTATCTAGGAAACAGGCAAGTTCATAGAATGACAATATAAATGTATATTCCATTAGCTCATAAGTATTTTATGGTTTGATTTGGTGGCATATATACATTAAATATTGGTGTTTAGGTATTTAGACAGTGCTTGTGTATTTGTAGAGACCATTGCAAGCATGCCAAAACAAAAGGAATTCTCTGTGGATGTGAGACAAGGTGTTTTAAATGCTTTGAAGGAGAGAAAATCGTAGTCTAGCGTTGTTAAATATTTTGGTATATCACAACAACTCATAAGTGTGCGGAGTCGACGGTAAAAACAAGAAGGGTCAGTAGACAATAAGCCAACGTCTTGTCGTCTTCGAAAAACAACAGTGAAGGATGACAGAATCATGTGAAAGCAGTCGGTTGCTGAGCCACGAAAATCGGCTCGACAAATTAGGGATGATCTAGAGGAGCACCAAGGAATGAACCTAAATGTGTCTACTGTGAAATGTCGCCTAGTAGCTGGTGATTTAAATGGTAGGCGACCATCACGAAAACCACTCATAAATCCAAAAACTAGGAAGGCCAGGTAAGACTTTGCAAAAATGTAGCAAACATGGAACTTTAATTTATTTTCTTCTGTTGGTGTGCAGCATGTATGTAGACCAAAAAACCAAAGAGACAACAAAAAATACCAGGTACCGACCATTAAGCATAGTGGTGGTAGCATCATTGTGTGGGGATATTTTTCTAGAAGTGAAGCTGGTCCTCTAGTCCAAACAGAAGGGAATATGGATCGTTTCTTGTATAGTGACATTTTAGAACAGAATGTGGTTCCACATGGGAGGAAGAATATGCCATGTAAATGGATTTTTCAGCAGGACAATGATCCAAAACACACTTCCAGCCATTTAAAAAAATTTCTTGTAGATAAAAAAAAAATCAAACTTTTGGACTGGCCAAGCCAGAGTCCTGATCTTAATCTTATTGAACATCTCTGGGATAAATTGGATCGACATGTTCGTCGTAGAAGTTATCAAACAAGGATCAGTTCTTTGCTCCCTTACTGGAAGAATGGTCACAACTTACACACGAGCGATTACAAAATCTTGTGGATTCAATGCCAAACAGATGTGCTGCTGTGATCAAACAATATACTGATTATTTTCTCAGAGTCCAAAATATTTTACATAATTGGACTTACAAATTACTTTTGATCCAGAAGAATTTTCATTATTTTAAGCAAGATAACTCTGTTTAAACTAAATGTATTTTCGTACTAAATAGATTATTATTATTATTATTATTATTATTATTATTATTATTATTATTATTATTATTATTGTATCTCCAATGGGGGGTAGCCCTATTTTACATATGTATGCTAGGGCTATAGTTTTACACAAAAAATAGGCCTAAGCATAAAAACAAATTGAAAAGAAAAAATTAATTAGCTTACAAAATGTAAACAAAACATAAACAATATGTAATTTAAACAGTGCTATTGCAAATGAAACATCAGGCATCAATTTGAGACATACAGAAAACTGTTAACTTACAACACATGAACATAACATTTCTTATAGCCGTTCTCTATAACACAATTATGCAACTTTCCGTAACATACATCATAAGTTAATACACAATAGTCACACAAACACAATCAAGCATCCCATAACTATGACTCACATACACAACAAATCAAGCATTCTCTACAACATATACACTTCAACTTAATAGCCATACTTTTAAAAGTTACAAATTTGGCTCCAAAAAGAATAAATAGGACACTGTTACTAAATACTGTTATTTTCTACAAGGTTTAAAGATATCTGTAATAAATCTGTGAGATTCCTTCATGCAACATTGCTTCAGAAGAACTTTTGTTATTGGTGGTGAAAAAGTAGTATCGCACATGCTAAGATGGGTTTCTAGCCGGTATCTCTTGCGTTCTTGTAGTGGGCACTCAAATAACAGGTGGTCGACTGTTTGTGTGGGGTGTTCACAGGGATATGAAGAGCCGTTTGGGTTGTCAATTTTGAAACGTTCAAAATATGAATGAAATTTTCCGTGTCCAGTCATAAATTGCGTGGATATGTATGATGGTTCATAATACTTTACGGTTAGTCTATCTTTAACTGTGGGAAAATATAGTGATTTTGTGATTTGGTCGTTTGTACTATTTAACCACATTGCATACTAAATAGATTAGAAATACACACTTTTCAATTATCCACTGGCATTTTTTTCTATTCAATACTTATCTTTATGTAATTGTGACATATGAAGAGCTTGCGGGAGAAACGATGAATGTCACATTTCTATTAAGGATTACATAATGATCTAATTGAGTCTATAACTGCAAGATGTAGTGCTGTTTCTATAGAAAATAAAGGAAAGGATTACTGTATTCGTGGTGATATTTCTACTTCTTACCATTTTTCATAAGAACAACGTTAAATTTCGCAGTAATCCATTGAATTAGATAATGACATCAACCTTAAGAAAACTATGACATTCATCGTTTTTCCCGCAAACTGTTCATATGCTTTCTACAAAATACTTTTGAGAGCTACTGGAAGTGGAATAATCAATATAAATATTAACGGTCTTACTATTAAAAACTCTATATACAGACGTTTAAATGCCTTATACTTATACAATGAGTAGCTCGTTTATAAGTCGTGTGTAAATTCCTTACTAATAATCACTACATACGTCGCGTATAACAGTATAACTGTTACACAGCTACGTCATAGTTTCGTCATTACTTCATTACGAAAGGTAATAGAATATCTGAGGTTCTCTATTACATCCAGTAGAGCGCTCTGGTGTGCCGTGTTTAGTATCGATAGTACAACTGGCTCTGATCGATTACCACACTATATTTTCACAGTATACTCTATATA
Organism: Periplaneta americana; assembly: GCF_040183065.1. Classification (NCBI taxonomy): domain Eukaryota; kingdom Metazoa; phylum Arthropoda; class Insecta; order Blattodea; family Blattidae; genus Periplaneta; species Periplaneta americana. The sequence continues at coordinate 119,609,830 of NC_091125.1, read as the reverse complement.
CAGTCGCGAAGCTCAATATGTAGTAAAAATGCAAACGTGGATAGTTGCCCACCACTAGGATCGCACTATCGCCTTATCATCGCAGATCTCTCTCCTAGCAGCCGACAAAATATGTTACACTTTCGTTGTGTTCTTTTGGAACACCTTCCTTCCATTATTGAAATATTAAATGCATAAAGTTAATTTATTATTTTAATGAAGTATATTAAATTCCAACATTAACTCGAAGATACATGCAAGAAATAGGTTAATATTATTTTTGTTTGTGCAAAACGAACTGAAATTTACTATAATCGCTTCACTCATTCAAGATTATAGCGATAATTAACTATGAAACCAATAAATATTAATTTGCATTTCCCTTTACAACAACAATAATGGAAATATGAATTAATGGATTAACTTATGTACGTGTACCGGTACTTGTAGTGTAGGCTTACGTAGTTGAGGTTAAGCAATAATAATCACACCAGAATTGGAAATAAAACGTGATTAATAAATTTTATTGTAACAGAGTTTTTCTACGTCTCTAATAAAGTAACAAATAAAAATAACAACAAAATTAACAGCTATAATTAAAAACATATCCTTTGAAAAAAAAGTAGGCCTAAGCAATAATAATCCCACCAGAATTGAAAATAAAACGTGATTAATAAATTTCATTAAAACAAACTTAATTTTTCTACGTCTCTAGTAAAATATTATTATTCCAATTATTGTATTTTAGCCATTAACATTTTCATTACAACCAATAACGAACATTTCACAAGCATCAATGTGAAATACGCAACGAGCTAGCACTCGATGGAAATACGATTCAGTCCAAAGTCGACCGTGGACAGTCTATTGTTTCTAGTTGCTAACCGCTTGGAGCGCTTTATCACGAGATTTGCAAAAAATCACATCAAGCTTCGCGACTGTATATAGTAGACTGTGATATTTTGGTCAAAGAGTACAAGCTACAGCAATATTATTCTAATTATTCTATCCTCTTTGGTTTGTCCTTTTGTGGTTACAAGGCAACCATCATCATAAAATGACAGTCGATACGAACAGCTGTTAGAGGGGCGGCCATTTTTTCTCTATATACAACGCTTAAACAAGGAGTTTCGTGTATATAACTACTGCAAAGTAATTCCCATTGTATAGTTACAGGCTATTTATACAGCCATCGCTTCTGCATGGTTTATTAGTAAAGTTTTCTGTCTCAACTCTGCATAAGTCTCGTATAAAAATTATAGGCCTACACGGTTTATTAGTAAGACCGTAAGACAATAATGGCGGCGTATGCAGCCTAGTCGTGCGTTTAAAAGGAGAGATAAACTAAACAATTGCAAGAACAGGAAGGACAAAAATATTAGTAAGCTAAAACATAGAGCAATTTGGAAAATTGGCCTCCTAATCTTAGGCTATTCTAAATGTTTGTGAAGTCTGAAAATTAGTATTTTGCATGATATGTTAATCAGGTCACACGAGCTGAGCACAGGGACAAAGAGAACCCAAAACATGAGAATATCGTCACATTTATTAGGTAATATGTCTGTCATTTGCAGCAGGTGGATACCTGCACACGATAAGACCGGAAGCAATGAGCGCGCGTTTCACGCAATGCACAGGACAGGTGCGCCGCGCGCTAGTGCGGGGCTGTCAGACCCCGCGCCGCCGCGCCGCGCCGAGCCGCGGATTTCCGGGGTTGCTGCCGGTCCAAGCGTGAACGAACAGGGCTTCTCCGACGACCGTTTTTCTGGGAAATGCAAATAACACTTCTAATGCTGCCTATATTCACAAATTGAGTTGTGTCTTTCAGCGTCGAGTTTATTCAGTACTAAATGTCGGTTTTCTCTTGTATACTATAAATCACTAGTACGTCCAGTAATGGAATATGGTGCTGCATGTTGGGATCCTTACAGATTAGAACATATTAAGACACTGGAAAAGATAAAAAAAACGGGCTCTCAAGTGTTGTCGGAAAAATTCACCATTAAAATGGGACACACTCACGGAGAGGAGAACGCGAATTCGATTATGCGCAGTTTTCAAAACACAGAGGTGAGCTTCCCTGGAGAGAAATAAAAAATAGGTTGCAGCCGCCAAATTACTCTTCAAGGAACGACCACTCTTATAAACTGAGGGAAAGAAGGCAGAGGACGGACACTGGAAAGTTTTCTTTTCTCAATCGTACTATCAGGGACTGGAATGCTTTACCTGCAGACTTACTAAAGGCTTTACCAAAAACCGAAAATGTATTTAAAAATAGGCTTAAGGACTTTACTAATAGACGGTAATTATACACAGTATTTAAAGGGTGTAAATTATATGTTGTTATTGAAGTGTTGTATCAGTGAAGAATTATGTTGTGTCAGTGAAGTGTGTTGTGTAAGTGAAACGTGTTCCTGTCAGTGAAGCTTTATAGTTTATAGTGGCAGTGCAAAGTATTTGAACAGTGAAATGTTTTTGAAGTGTTAGTGAAATCAGGATAGAATCAGTGAAATGTGTCGTAGTTCCAGTGCAGTGAGTGAGTTGACAGCGAAATGAGTGTAATGTTGAAAGGTACTTGTACAGATATGAACATATCATACTCGTGGGTTTTAGTTCGATCTTAGGTTTAAGATACAGATTAGATTTATTTCAAATGTTATTTTAAGTGATCGTTTCATTTAATTTAGGATATTCCCTGTTGTTATTATTATTGTTATTATTATTATTTTATTATTATAAATTATTGTTAGTAATTATTAGTATTATTATTAATTGTATTTTTAATTAATAAGTTTATTATTGTCACTAGCCGTACCCGTGCGCTCCACTGCACCCGTTAGAAATAAATATAAAGTAATTACATAATTAAAATAGGACGTTTGATCCAGGGAACATTCGTGTTTGATAGAAGGATAAATCGATTAATATGTTACTTAATTTAAATTGCATCCAAATGATTAAAATGCGATCATTTTGGTCCAGAGACACTCATTGGTGCAATGACAATTCCTTTAACCTGTTTCTTAATTTTTAGTACATGCAACCATAGTTTAATGAAGATTGACATCATTTAGATTTAATGTGTATACAGTATTTTATTTTACTTGTTATATGTTTCCATTGAATTATGATAATTACTTAATTTTAACCCTTGTTTTCTACGTATTCAATAAATGGCGCTTGGCCCAGTATGGTTGTGAACCCTTCAAATAACTTAAATTATATTATATAATATTACATATTATATTATATTATATTATATTATATTATATTATATTATATTATATTATATTATATTATATTATATTATATTATATTGTATTATATTATATCAGAAGTTACTGTAATAACGTTATAGCATTATGTCCATCTAGAGAAACTACACTTTCAAATGGTGAAATAATAATTAATTATACAAATCGGTTAATTTAGCTTCCGATATTACTTCATACAAACACAGAAACATTCTCTGTAAGCTATCTTTCATAGCTTTCGATTATTGCTGTCCAAGGTCCCTTATAGACGAAGTAATTTGTTTTTTAATTCATTACACGGCCTTAGATGGCAGTTATTTTAATTTTAAAACTCATTTATCTCATTAAATATCAGTCTTATCAAAATTTTTCATGGAATTAATCTTATCGCAAATTATGTTTAAAGAAACTTGTGTTATGTAACATTTTCACAGAAATCAATAATAAGCGAGATATTTCGATTTATTTAATTCAGGCCCCCTTATAACCCCATTTTAAATAATGTATTTTGAATGCCATATAGCCTAAAATCTAAGTTACGATGAACTTAATTTATATTCCAATTTTCATCGAAATCCGTTCAGCCATTATCACGTGAAAAGGTAACAAACATACAGACAGACAGACATACAAACAAAAATTTCAAAAAAGCGACTTTCGGTTTCAGGGTGGTTAATTATATATGTTAGAACCAATTATTTTTGGAAAATCGAAAATTACCAGAAAAATTTCGGCTACAGATTTATTATTAGTATAGATTGAGTAGAGAATGTGACCTCCACGATCAGCAATAGAGTTTTGAATTCTTCGTGGCGTTGAGCGAATAAGATTCTGGATTTCTTCCCGAAGAATGTCGTTCCATGCTTGTTGAACTGCGAGGCTCAGTTGTGTAATAGTAAGGGATAGCTGTGAAGAAATGTACACTCTTTGACCCATCATGTCCAACAAATGTTCGATCGGATTTAGGTAAGAAACATAACTGATGTTACTGAGTAAAGGAATGTATCAATTTTTAACATAATTCCTGTATTGTGAATTTTATCAAGGGAGAAAAAAATATAAGTTATAGTTTGTTTTATTTAAAAATGTATTCCATTCTTAGTTTCATTAACAATTCTTGAAATTAAAATAAATTCTATTCAAACATGACTGTAATGCAGCCGTGGCGAAAATGTGATCGTGCGCCGAGCCACTGTGTAACCTGCAACGTGCATAGCACCTATGGAGGGAGGCGGACACCCGAAGGGGAAGTGAAACAACTCTATGACTTATTAACGGATTTTCATTTTCCTTACATCAAGCACTTAAATATAATTTTATACAGTACAAGGTTACAAATTAATGTGTAGTACGTGTAACGAAGAAAGAAATGAATTAGAAAATATAAGACACATTTTCACAACCTAAATTTAACTGTCTTCAGGATGTCTCTGCGACAGAGTTTCAAAATCAGGAATTATGTCACTTACTGCCAGTCGTAGTTGATCACGAAGGTATTTGTCTGTCAGTCGTGATCTAAATTTGGTTTTTGCTATTTTCGTTGTTGAAAATAATTTTTCAGAAACGCAAGTTGTAGCGAACATGGCTTCAATAGAGCAAGCGAAAGAAAGAAGCTTGGGATATTTATTTTTTGGCAAACATTTGGAAAGTTCAACATTTGTCAAGTCCTTACATCTAGCTTTCATTTAACATCACATAGTAAATCCGTGAGTTTAAATTGAAGATCTAACCGCATTATTCGTACATCTGCTGAAAAAGGGTCTACGTACAGAGATGATAATAATAATAATAATAATAATAATAATAATGATAATAATAATAATCTTTAATGTTCAATGAGTGACATGTAGTATAATGCCGTTTTATGTTATACAACTATTTTCCTGGTAATACTTGTGAACAAATCATACATTTAATATTCTCACCATATTGGCAGTAAGAAAATGCGTCCTCCCATCCTACTTAAAACTTTGTCTTTGTAGAGGTACATGATTTCGAGAGAGACATTGCGACGATACGCCACTCGCAGGTCAGAGACAAATACAAATGCAACGGAGTATGACTCCAGTGAGTGAGAAGGTGGAGGTTGGGGGAGGTAGGAAGTAAGAGAAATGCATAGCTATCATTGCGAGCCACAATGTGCTCGCGAGTCACATTTTCGCCACGGCTGCTGTAATGTAACCTTAATGAGGCACCAGAGAATGCGGACGACTTTTTTTATTTAAAAAAATCCAAAATTTGTCATTTTTCCTGTTTCACTACAATAAGATTATTATTCTTCATGATGGTATTATGAATTTTAGCACGGCCGAAATGACAATAGCTTTTATTTACTAATTTTTAGAGAAATGAAAACCATTGTGAATTTGAGCAGGGCAGAAGAGAAAGAATAGGTTGAGTTTTTATTTATTATTGGGATCCACTTCGATTTCGTCAGCAGTTTACAAATAATTTAAAATTACATTTCGAAGAAACCTGATCTACGAACTCAGTTTGGTATTACAAAACATTTATTTTCTATGAATTCATATCTCAGCTCATTATGACACCATACAGCATTACAAGGCATACAGGAAAGTATTTGTTCATTTAGTGACCAAAATACCATTATTACATTAAATACTAATCGTGCGTACATGTTCCAAGATACAACTTTGTAGCTATATACGGTATTGTACTGTTATTTTTTTTTTCGTTGTTGGTAACTCTATAGCAACTATTAGATGCTTTGTGGTTGTGCTACCAGATGGAGTTACTTGTCAACAATGTGACGCTGAAATGTGTGTTCAGGCCTAGATCATATATGTAACAGATAACTCCTCGCTACGTTAAAATCGGCAGCACTTTGAAGAGAACAACCGCCAGGATCGCCACCCGTCCGTCGTAAACGAACACGAGATGGCAGCACAGTCGCTAATGCAATTCAAATGGGAATTATGATGTGACTCCTTATGTAACAACTAGATGGCAGCGTAGTAAACCTGACAAAAGTTGTTAACCTCAAAGCCTATAAGCCCGACATATCTGTTACATATATGATCTAGGGTTCAGGTTACTGCCCAGCGACAGTCCTGATGTATTTTATACTAGCCGTACCCGTGCGCTCCGCTGCACCTGTTAGAAATAAATATAAAGAAATTACGTAATTAAAATAGGACGTTTGATCCAGGGAACATTCGTGTTTGTTAGAAGGATAAATCGTTTAATATGTTAATTAATTTAAATTGTATTTAAATAATTAAATTGCGATCATTTTGGTCCAGAGACCACTCATTTGGTGCAATGACAATTCCTTTAACATGTTTCTTATTTGTTATTACACGCAACTATAGTTTAATGAAGATTGACATATCATTTAGTTTTATTGTGTATACTTTATATTACTTGCTATATGGTTCCATTGAATTATGATAATAACTTAATTTTAACCCTTGTTTTCTACGTCTACAGTAAATGGCGCTTGGCTCACTATGGTCTGAAACCTTCAAATAACTTAAATAGTGATACAGCATAAACAGTGATATGTAATTATATTTATTTCGTTCGAAAATGTAAGAATTCACGATCTCCTATGTACCATTGCCATGGAATGAATAAATGTGTTTTTTTTCTTCCTACTCAAAAATTTTATATTTTGCACATGGGAATTACTGCAGGAACAACAACGCTACAATCTGAGGCGGCGGTGAAAACGTATTGTATTATTATTTTAAAAGTCTATCAGACCTACCAAATTTTGTATAGAATAAAATTTATCGGAAATCATTTTGAAAGAAACTTTTGTTATGTAACATTTTTCACAAAAAACAATAATAAGCGAGATATTTCGATTTAATTCAGGCCCCGTTAAATGAAGTATTCTGAATGCCATATAGCCTAAAATCTAAATTACAACGAACTTAACTTATATTTCAATTTTCATCGAAATCCGTTCAGCCATTATCGCGTGAAAAGGTAACAAACATCCAGACAGACAGACATACAAACAAAAATTTCAAAAAAGCGATTTTCGGTCTTAGGATGAATAATTATACATGTTAACACCAATTATTTTTGGAAAAGGAAAAATTACCAGAAAATTTTCGGCTACATATTATATTAGGGGAGAGCCGGGTAGTATCGGACAGCGGGTAGTATCGGACAGTGCGTTTCTTTCATCTACCACCATATGGTAGTACCTGAATGACATGGTTACGTTTCTCTAGGCGACATCACAGAAACGTAACCATGTCAATCAGGTACTATCATCGTGTGGTAGATGAAAGAAACTCACTGTCCGATACTACCCGACTCTCGCCTATATTATATTATATTATATTATATTATATTATATTATATTATATTATATTATATTATATAAAAAGTGCGTTGATAACGGATGTACTCCGATAAGAAAGTTTTTAATTTGTTGTGGGGGCTCTTGAATCTCAGAAGCAACAACCTTTACAAGAGCGCAACATAATCTGCTTGGCTCATTACCCAATTTTTTTTTGCATTGCATTTATTGCATATATAGTCTATTTTATGTATTTTAACACGATTCAATTGAGCATAGTTAAAATTTGAATTATAAAATAATGGATTGCTAAGCTAACGTACTATTACTGCATACTAAATCAATACACTATCGTTGTTCATTAATTCTCTGAGATTAAAATGAGTGTGTACATAAATATTATTTTAAGAAATACAGAAAATGAATGTACAAAAAAGCCTATCAAATTTTCTGTGCATAGGAATAGTTTAATAGCTTTCGATTGTTGCTGTCCAAGACCCCTTTTTCGATTGTTGTTCACCCAAGGCCCCTTGTAGACGAAGTCATTTGTTATTTCATTGCACCGTCTTAGATGGCGTTATTTTAATCTCATTTATCTCATTAAATATCAGTCCTATCAAAATTTTGTAAAGAATAAAACTTATCGGAAATCATTTTTAAAGAAACGTTTGTTATGTAATATTTTTCACAAAAATCAATAATAAGCGAGATATTTCGATTTATTTAATTCAGGCCTCCTTATAACCCCCCTTTTAAATAAAGTATTTTGAATACCATATAGCCTAAAATCTAAGTTACAACGAACTTAATTTATATTCCAATTTTCATATAAATCGGTTCAGCCATTATCGCGTGAAAAGGTAACAAACATACATACAGACATACAAACAAAAATTTCAAAAATGCGATTTTCGGTTTCAGGGTGGTTAATTATATATGTTAGGACCAATTATTTTTGGAAAATCGAAAATTACCAGAAAAATGTCGACTACAGATTTATTATTAGTATAGATTATTGAGTGTAATTAGTTACCACTGCCACCGGGTATATACCCATCACAGTGTGAATAAATACATACATACTGCATGAATGGCACGGAAACATATAGGTTTCACCGTAGTTTTAGGAGTTGTAAAACGCGAGAAATGTAATCCATAACCTTTGACATACAAATCCCAGTCTCGCATACACCTGTTCTAACTGACAAAGCGCTAGGGACTGAGTCACACCGATATACAGGAAGTTCTGTTGAACATGCCTGTCCAGAGGCTAAAATTGACAGTCCAGCCACTAGACTACCTATAATTTGGATCTCAGTTTTCAACATTTGAAAACGTAGAAGTCGGGGATTGAAAACAGGCAATGTCTTAGAGACAGAAAATAGCTTCTTAGAACTGTATAATAATATTGAAATTAAATGTTTAGGAAAAACTGCTATTATTAACAAACTGTCTCATGTCTGAATATTCTTACATCAGTGTTGCAAATCACAGCCAATTACGTAACGCCAACTATTTTGAGGGAAGTTAACGTTAGTGGATTTGAGCGTTCTCTTCAGAGCAATGGTATGTTGTGCTCGAGCTGGGCGGACATCGAAAAGAGAAAATATACCAGCAGGAGATTGAAATAGCGGTATTAAGACTTTAATTGCCGGTAGATGGCAATATGATATGATATGATATGATATGATATGATATGATATGATATGATATGATATGATATGACATGATATGATATGATATGATATGATATGATATGATATGATATGATATGATATGATATGATATATTACATAACATAACATAAGATAACATATATAATATAATATAATATAATATAATATAATATAATATAATATAATATAATATAATATAATATAATATTTGAATATACATTTTCTTGAACCCTATTTTACCCGAGAGTACATTAGGGTTGTAGTTATAGCCTGAGTTTATATTATTATAATGAAAATTCATTTGACGTGGATAACCCAGTCTTGCTACTTGAAATTAACACATATCTACTACAATAATTTGAATTATTTACAGGTTCTTAAATTAATTACATATAAAATTACATTCACGTGGGTAACCCAGTCTTGCTACTTAAAATTAACACATATATACTACAATAATTTGAATTGTTTACAAGTTCTTAAATATATTACATATAGACTTACATTGACGTGGGTGACCCAGTCTTGCTATTTACAATTAACAATTATATATACTACAATAATTTGAATTATTTACAAGTTCTTAAATATATTACATATAAAATTACAAAACTCTTTATAGCAGCACGTTTTTGTGAACAAATTGAATAATGGTTTGTCATATATTATATTACAAAAATGTAAATGTCCGACCAAAATAAATCTTTTGTTTTCGAACACTGGACAATGAAACAGAAGGTGATCCACAGTCTGCTCTTCCTCACAGATACATAAATAGCCATTGTCCTTATGCAATTTAAATCGTTCTAGGTAAGCCCTAAATTTCCCATGACCCGATAAAAATTGTGTTAATATAAAATCTGGTATAATTTGGTTTCTATTTAAGCGGGTGTCGACGCTGGGAAAGAAGATTTCTCTCGTAACTGAACCCTTTGTACTGCATAGCTACTGATTGTTCCACCTATTTATTATGTGCTCATTTATTTTTCTTTTTGCATATGAATAACGACATAGACTATAACTCAAATTTAAGTTCGAAACTGCAGCACTCTTTGCCAGTTCATCAGCCCTTTCATTTCCTTCTGTTCCACTGTGTCCTCGCACCCATGAGAAACAAACGTGTTTGCCGCAATGTATTACATTTCTTCTGATTTCCACTGCCAGAGGATTTAAGTTAAACTTATTATCTATTGATTTGAGGGCTGTTTGTGAATCGCTGTAGATGCAACAATATAATATAATATAATACAATATAATATAATATAATACGAGTACGATAAATTATATTATACTGTTTTCAGAACATAGGAGGAGTGATAGTAGAAGGAAGAATAATAAAGTACATAAGATTTGCTTATGATATGGCGTTGTGAGCAGAAGAGGAAAATGATACTGAAAGAAATGCTACTGGAGCTAAATGACAGCTGTGAGCAGTATGGGATGAAGATAAATGTAAATAAAACGAAGAGCTTGGTCATAGGAAAAAAAATACAGAAGATATAAAGTCGCGAATTCTAAATAAGGCAGTAGAGCAAGTGGACAGCTTCAAATACTTGGGGTGTACTATAAGCAGTTACATGTGCTGCAGCCAGGAAGTCAAAAGGAGGATAGCAATGGCAAAGAAGCTTTTAATAGAAAAAGGAGCATCTTCTGCGGACCTCTGGAAAAAGAACTAAGGAAGAGACTAGTGAAGTGCTTTGTGTGGGGTGTAGCATTGTATAGGGCAGAAATATGGAGATTACGACGAAGTGAAGAGAAGCGAATAGAAACATTTGAAATTTGGATATGGAGAAGGATGGAACGTGTGAAGTGGACAGACAGAATAAGAAATGAAGCTGTGTTGGAAAGAGTGGATGAAGAAAGAATGATGCTGAAACTGATCAGGAAGAGTAAAAGAAATTGGTTGGGTCACTGGATGAGAAGAAACTGCCTACTGAAGAATGCACTGGGAGGAATAGTGAACGGGAGAAGAGTTCGGTAGAAGATATCAGATGATAGACGATATTAAGATATATGGATCATATGCGGAGACTAAGAGGAAGCCAGAAAATAGAAATGACTGGAGAATGCTGAGTTTGCAGTGAAAGACGTAACCTTGGACAAAACACTATGAATGAATTTATAATATATAATATAATATAATATAATATAATATAATATAATATAATATAATATAATATATATGATATGATATGATATGATATGATATGATATGATATGATATGATATGATATGATATGATATGATATGATATGATATGATATGATATGATATATGATAGTACAGTCGAGCCGTGCAGAAATCTCCTAGATCCACTTTCAAGAGAACGACCACTAAACTTGCTGGAAGAGTCTGCAACTAGAAACTCGGGCCATTCCGGAGAGACGTAAGATATTTAAATAATGATGAAGTGGGCAATAATCTATAGCGAAGGATATGGACGCATCAATGAGGTCGACTGAACTATTTGGACTGTCCAGCGCCGCGAAATATTCAGCCCTGGAGGGATGAGGAGGAGAATAAGTCAAATCTGTCATTTGAGAACGAGGGCGGGGTGGAATCTGGGCTCAAACTGGTTTTCCCAAGATTTTATTGAATGATATTACACAGATCGCTCGGCTAGCGTTATAATATTGGACAGAATCACACGTTTCGCACTGCAATTTATTCATTTTTAACACGTTAGGTTAAGTGGTACTTCGTAATAAATAAACCGTTCCTTATACGGCAACTCACAGCGACAAAACTGCGTTTAGAGATGTACAAGGTCTTTATTTTGAGCAACTGAGCCTCGAGGAGCAATCCCAGGACAGAAAAAAGTTTCAGATGCGATGGAATAGTGTTTTCTCGATGCTAAGCTTACTAATATTCTGCCCTTTCATTGAAAACGTAGTAAGGAATAAGGACTTATAAACAAGACATTTTCTTCCATTGTATTTTCATTCATAGATTTTTTCTTATAGTACTACTTTAGTGCTATATAGATGACTCAAATTTCATTCGGACTTCATTCTTCCTTGGATGAAAATAATATTTACTCGTAGTAAATCTACGTATAACATAACCATAATCATAAACATAAACGTCATAATACTTACTTACTTACAAATGACCTTTAAGGAACCCGGAGGTTCATTGCCGCCCTAACATAAGCCCGCAATCTGTCCCTATCCTGCGCAAGATTAATCCACTCTCTATCATCATATCCCATTTCCCTCAAATTCATTTTAATATTATCCTCTCATCTACGTCTAGGCCTCCTCAAAAGTCTTTTTCCCTCCGGTCTCCCAACTAACACTCTATATGCATTTCTGGATTCGCCCATACGTGCTACAAGCCGTGCCCTTCCCAAATGTCTGGATTTAATGTTCCTAATTATGTCAGGTAAAGAATACAATGCGTGCAGTTCTGCGTTGTGTAACTTTCTCAATTCTCCTGTAACTTCATCCCTCTTAGCTCCAAATATTTTCGTAAGAACCTTATTCTCAAATACCCTTAATCTCTGTTCCCCTCTCAAAGTGAGAGTCCAAGTTTCACAACCATACAGAACACCGATAATGTAACTGTTTATAAATTCTAACTTTCAGTTTTTTTGACAGAAGACTAGATGACAAAAGCTTCTCAACCGAATAATAACAAGCATTTCCCATATTTATTCTGCGTTTAATTTCCTCTCGAGTGTCATTTATATTTGTTACTGTTGCTCCAAGATATTTGAATTTTTCCACCTCTTCGAAGGATAAATATCCAATTTTTATGTTTCCATTTCGTACAATAATCTGGTCACGAGACATACCGGTAATCATAATACTTTGTCTTTTAGGGGTATACTTCCAAACCTATCTCTTTACTTTCTTCAAGTAAATTCCCGTATTTTCCCTAATCGTTTGTGAATTTCTCCTAACATATTCACGTCATCCGCATAGACAAGAAGCTGATGTAACCCGTTCAATTCCAAACCCTATCTGTTATCCTGAACTTTCCTAACGGCATAATCTAGAGCGAAGTTAAAAATTAAAGGTGATAGTGCAACTCCTTGCCTTAGCCCGCAGTGAATTGGAAAAGCATCAGATAGAAATTGGTCTATACGGACTCTGCTGTAAGTTTCACTGAGACACATTTTAATGAATCGAACTAGTTTCTTAGGAATACCAAATTCAATAAGAATATTATAGAAAACTTAAACGTCATAATAAATTATGTAAAACATAAATCTAGAGACTGAGCACAATCGTGATCCAAGAACGCACCAACTAAATTATGCGCCAAGAAAACACTTCCTTAACTTCATTTAGAGCGACTAGCTGGGAGAGTAGACAAATATACGATCGAAAGGTACCCAAATGTCAGATACAGTAAGTGCTGCCATCTCGGATCACCTATCATAAATAAAGTACTGGATCACTATTGTGATCAACGCGACCACTGAATGTTTAAGAAAAGGAAATAGTTGTTGGTCCATTTCAATATGTTTCTAGTCCATTAAAATTTTTCCTTAAAAAATGTTTCATGTGAAATATACCAGGAAGATAGTATTTACAAATATAATTCAGTTAAATTCCTATGCATAGTAAGCTGTGTTAGATCTACATCAATTGACCAGTGAGAGAGAAAGGAAGAAGCGTAAATTATAAGGTACAAGATATCGTGTACTTGAAAGCGCAAAGGATTAATCTTTTATGTGAGCTCCTAGCCTAAAGGCTCACTCATCCACTTAAGGGACTTAAGAAAATTCTGGAGAGGAAAACCGAAAGACTGTTACACATTGTACAGTTTTGTATATTTTCTCACTTGTGTCACGACTCATAGCACAATGTTAACGTTACGTTATATGAAATAAAAAATTAAACGTAATTATGTCAAATATAATCGGTAACATATCGCAGCCCCGTCTGAATTTCTTTGTTTACTTTCAATCGGTTTTTAATTTGGGTATTTCATTTTATGTAACAATAAATTTTCATCTTTTTACACAATGATTTAATTCAATTGACTAAGTCTGCTGGTATCTTGAAGTTTAACATTTCTCATATCTTTCCTCTCTCTACGTGCGCTTTTTAAATCCAAAACAAACGAATTTCGGCACCTGTCCGTGGTGCATAAAATGAATATCAGCCATACGGCGACGTGGATAATGGCTCACATGCCTTAATGAAACGTATAGCGTAGCGACCCCCACAGTCATTGCAGGTCCTAACAAACAGCCTTGCACATGCACCTCGGCCGGCTGAAGGATGACCAACCTCTCATTCAAGGGCTAGTCGAAAATGACTTCGATCTGGTTTCCGGGTTCATCAGAGCCAACTTCCCACGTTGTCCCTTGAGCTATAGGATAGCCAATCAAAATACTTTACCAGTATGAGAGGCTGAGCGCTTTAATCAGCCAGGAGCAACACTGTTGGATTGTTCTCACACACGCCGAGTTTTCCTTCAAACTAGTTGTGTTACTTCGGCACGTTTATGTCCTTCATCAATTTCTTTTACTATGCAGATAAATTTCAGAATTTTTGCACCAATAGTAACGGTACTACGTCGGCCACGGTGTATACAAGTCTTAATCCCGTTTAGTGAATCCGTTGTCTGTATTGTTTCACAAGAGAACTTTCCAAACTCATGAGATCGAAATTTTCCTTCAAAAGTCGCTCTTGAGATCGTAAAGGAAAGGTTAAGTAAATAAAAAAAAACTTGCAAAAGTTGTATATTGGACAGACTGGAAGATCATTTCAAACAAGGAACATATCACAGCCATAACCAAACCACACAATTCAACCTACCCAGAACACATCACAAACTCCAACCACAACTATATCAACATAAACACAGACATGAAAATACACATATTCAACCAAAAAACCAGAAACTCGATCTCTAGTACAATACGAAATTTATACACACACAAAAATACACCCAAAACACAACCTAAAATCTCAATTGAATTTCAGAACACACACTCTTTTCGATACAATCATGAACACAGCCCACCATAACAGGAAACCAGAAGACAGTGTTGGAAATCAATAGGATTTAGCAAATGATGAAAATAGCATCAAAACTAGTCAATCAGGTACTACAATAACATCATTATTTAAAATTTTAACACAGTAAAGTCTTTATTTATTAATTTAAAGAACTTAATAGTTAATCAATGATTATAACAGTAGCTTTAATTGAGAAGTCATTTACTAATAGTACTGGAACAGTCGTATTTGACACGGTTCCGTTTTCTATAGTCTTGGAATTAACATGCTAGCCGTCAAAACCGGCAAGTTTTTTGCTTGGCTTGGCTTTGCTTTTTTAGGGTCAGACTCGGAATGGATCCTTGAACGTAAAATTGTTTTAGGCCATTATGCGTTTATGTATATGATTATTGTTCCAGTCCAACAAGTGACCCAGATGGCATTCATGAATCCGATGTTGACAGTTCAGCATCAGCCATGATAAAGACATGTCCCATCCTCAGAGGATACCCAAAACCTTTAAAGTATATACAGTTTCAGTATCACAGACCAGTACCACCGTCAAGACTTCAATCCAGCCTATTTTTAACTATTGCATTAAACTGATGTGTAATTAAGTTAACATCTAATTAACTTGATATGCAATTAAATTAACATGTGATTATTAACTTTCGCACGTAAATAATTTAGTTGACATGTCACAAATTAGGCTGACATGAAATTGATTTAGTTGGCATAAGTTTACAGTTAATAAACCCGACTCATGTGGCTTCTAACTATTATTTGTTGTAATGGCAAGATTAAGGTACAAATTAGGCTTACTTTAATTAATATAAATTAAACTCATTTTGATTAAGTTGCTTACTTTAAATGTAGGTTTCCATATTCTATTATTATTATTATTATTATTATTATTATTATTATTATTATTATTATTATTATTATTATTATTACTACTATTATTACTATTTAACTCCTGAAAGAACTCACAACCGAACTAATATTACAATTTGTAAACAATCAAAGGAAAAATTGGGAAAATCATGTCAGAAGAATGGACAGAACACGCATCCCGAAACAAATCCTGCAGTATGTCCCTCGTGGAAGAAGATCCGTTAGTCGTCCGATTAAGAGATGGACAGATATAGACCTTAACAGACTACTTGGCGTAATACATGTTTTGGATGATGATAATGATTAATTGTAACTGTATTAGGCCTATGAGTGTAATTAGCAGACAGCGGATTTTCGGTCCCTATACAGCGACAAGACGTACAGATGCCTCAAGCTAGGAAGCTGCCTGGAGAGGGGAAGTAGTAGTGCTAACGGAGGGGGCCCACCTAGGCTCCGATACCCAGGTATGGTCATATTATTTGAAAAGTTGACCTCTTGACAATATATTCAAGATGTACCCTCCCTATGCAGCCTTCTCAACTGTTATTAGAACTGAGCTGTACCGTTCCAATCCACAGTGCACAGCAGTAGGCGGACAGTGGTAGGGGAGAAGTGCTCTATGCGCCTGCGCAAACGAGACAGCTTGCTAATTTGAGGCATCTGTACGTCTCTTGGCGTACGGAGGGAGCATAGAAATGAGTTCAGTGACCTCTATGAAACTAAAGTACACCTAACGTTCAGAATTGGGACCAAAATCCGCTGTCTGGTAATTCGTTATTACTATCAAGCACTTGTATTTTCCGAACCAATATCTTGTGCCTTTCAGTTTTTATTGGGTGCTTATTTTTGTACAGTAGTGGCAAAAAAAAAAAACTGGACCGACCCTTGTAGCTGATTTCAGAGCCTCGTTCACTCAAAGCACGATAGACTGGTAACTAAGACTTTCGTGGTTCGAATCCTGCCTGGGAAGGAACTTTTTCTTGTTCCATATTCAAATTTATTCCCGATACTTTTGGATTGCAGCCAAATTTTACTACTTAATTAATTTATTATTCCCAGAACATGAATTTTACCAGCGATCGAAAAGTATTGGGAATAAATTTGAATAAGGAACAAAAAAAAGTTTCCTTCCCAGGCAGGATTCGAACCACGAAAGTCTTAGTTACCAGTTTATCGTGCTCTGGAGTGAAAAAGGCTCTGAAATCAGCTACAAGGGCCGGTCCATTTTTTTTGCCACTACTGTACATCACATTTTCTAAGCCTTATTTAGGTTTACCTGTATGCAAACTTTCAATGGGATTTCAACCTGATGTTGTGAAACGGTTTCTTAGGTATAGGGCATAGTTTCAACCTCACGTCCAGGGCCATCCGCCATATGTGGAACCATAATTAGTGTAACTCTATCTGCTTATTACGAAAAAATTATAATACTGTCTGAAAATCACAACCACGGATTAGATTGTCGCCCGAGTATATCACAGACGTTTGGACCAGTAAAGTGTCGAAACGTTGGATAGGCTACATTAATTTGTTTAATGTTTATCAAGAAAAAGACGATAAAAATGTTCACAGATCGAGGATATTTATAATACTTCTCCATGCCAATAATAATCGAAGGAATGTCTTAGAAATTATTCATACGGAGAGCATGGAAGCTGGAGGTTTGTGTCTGCATTCGTTGAGGAGCTGATAGTATAGGAAACACAAGTGGCTGTTGCTCTAGTCCCAGCCACACCTGCAGCCAGAACGTTCCACGTAAATATCTCACTGCGGCAACAAGAACAAAACGTCTTCAGATTTGTACTTGCTACATACAAGAGCTATATGGAAAATCGTACAGTCTTATTCACTCCAAGTAGACTTCAACTGCAGACAATCTAATCATGAAAATCTGTATCTTATTTTACTCTTCATTTTCTTTATACACAGAGCTCGTGCCCATATTCTAGGCTTTGTATCGCCTTTTAATGGTCCCATAATGTATTTTATATTGGTAGCAAATATATTTATTTAAAAAGACACCCTTTCAGCTTTCCCAATAACGGAACTGCCTCATTGGACAAAGTGTAACAAACACAGAGAGTGAAAACAAAATTGAAATTAGACAGAAAAGATCACAAAAGAGAAGCGTAGGAAACGAACAAACAAGAAGGGGAAAATTAAGAAAGGAAAGAAAATAGCACATAGTAAACAAACAGATTAGATTCTTCCTTTTTAGAAAACAAAGTACAGATATAGATGATATTTTAAAATGGCAAACGATCCTCTGATATCAGCAAGAAAAACATCACGAATGAAATCATTGTTCAATTCAAACTTCTTGCAGAAACTGACAAACAGGCGAGATATTGTGCCCCTAGCGCCAACCATTAACCCAATAACTTCAATGGAGGTGAGGTGATATTTCTCCAAATAGTGCGGAACTGTGGGCTCATAAATTCTGCATTTTTCTGCATGGACTTCAGTGGACTGTTACTCCCGTGCCTCGAACCTGATTGTCGGGTCGATAATGTAGGCGGATGTAGAGCCTGGTGTAATGACAAGTATGTCAATTCGCCGACAGAATCCCTCTTGAGAGATGCCATGGACTTCTTCATGTACAGCTAGATCTTTCTTCCTCAAAGCTTCGGCAATCATGGACCTGATTCTGTGATGTCAGTCGTCAGTGTTTCTTATATTCACATGTTGTTGCACGCTCATTTCTGAAACTACGTCATTTCTGGCTCCAGTCGTAGCCCGATCGGCCACGGTACCAAAAAGTACAGAGCTTTAGATACCAGAAATATCGTACAGGTTTTTTTTTGCAATATCCCTGATAAGTGGGAAGTAGGATTAATAACTTCAATTTTCATTTCCGAATTGACTGACTTTATGCGGAAATTGTGTAAATGTAATAATTTTAGTACAAATTAATAGAATTTTATTTGAAATCATAAATGAAAATGGCGATGACCTCAAAATCTCTATTAACGATTTTTTAAATTTTCATTTCTCTGCATGAAATAAAGAAAAAAAAATGAAATCAGCAAATCATTATATCTCCAGACCTCTGCGTTTCGGAGAAATTGATTTTTATTACATGCAGAATTATTTCTACTTCTAGTTGCGAATATCAAACTCTTACAGCTTCAGGCATAGCCAGGTATGGAAAGACCGAAATTTCTTCTAGGTTCTTCTCTGAACACATATAAGAGCCTAATGAGCATTCAAGTCACTAACTTTTATAAATTTCACTAGGCTATGTTGTCATCTAGCGATTACAAAAATAGTCACGTTATACCTAACCCTGATGGAACTGCATGGAGTAATAGATTGCAACTGAACTTCCACCTAGCGGTCATTACCAAAAATATTATTTTCGGCAGTGGCGATTCTGGTGGTTGTTGTCTTTTATATGCTGCCATTTCATAACATTGGAATGGCCAATCTGATAGATATGTGATCACGGGTTCTATGAACAATGTTTACGTGTTGTAAACCATGTTGTTGTTTGGTCAATTGTCCAAAGACAGCTTTGAACCTCGTAAGTAACACATCACTTTTTCACCGTTGTGGCTGAGGGGTTAGCGATCCCAGCTGTCCCGAGTTCGATTCCCGGTCAGGATGAGTTGCCTGGGTGAGCTTTTTTCGGGATTTTTCCCTCACTCCCATGAATGAATATCACGTAACTTTATCAGGCGATTGGAACCCCACTCATCTTCGCCACTTCCTTTCCTCCCCCATCATCCTTTCCTCATCAACTCGTTTCTGGTTTTTCAGATCACTCTACAGGCGGCCCTCCGGAGCTACTGGCTCTCTCTACCGGCCTCCGTGGAATGTAGCTAAGCGACGTTGGATGGCTTCTGCAACGAGCACCCGAGGCGGACCTACTCGGGGGAGGAGTTTCGCCTCGGACCGACAGGGGGGCCTTGGGCGAAGTTGCCGAAGCAGGAATGGTATATGGATTTCTGTCGGCTGTAGGGACCGGTCGTCAGGGAGTCATGTGGTTGGGCCGGTGCGCGTAGGGGATCTGTGGCATGCAACTCATTCCATATCGAGGGTTAGCGCAATAGATCTCAACAGGTCGCAGTGCTGGGCCATCCGTGCCCCCTCACTTAAATTCCATTCCAACACATCACTTATAAGGCAACTAAGCCAGGAGATAATGGGGTAAGGTGGCCAGTTTCTTTCCCCTTCCATTGCATACAACACTGATTAGTAACATATTACACTCATCAGACTTCCCATGTATACAGTACAAACAAATTTGTCCTTCCTCTGATACATATCGTCAAGTGAGATGTACTGCCTGATATTAGACGCACATATCAGCCAGAACCTCAATCAAAGGTAGTAAACAATGTAAACAACTAAATGAAGTTTAGAATGAAAAGGAATGACTTTCTTCGGGGTCTTGTAATAAACTAGTAATTTGCATTTAACATGTTCACCACATTTAAAATTTCTATTTTTATAAATATAGACCTAGAAATATTATTTTAAATTATTATACGTATATCGATGGTGTTGAACAGCAACCTCATATATAAAAATATTAACAAAATTTAAATCACACTTTATTTCTATAAAAAAAAAGTCTTCCCGAACTTTCTGCAATACACATCTTAAGTCAAGGCCAGACATTTGTTTGTTATCGAGATATATATATTTTTTTCACTCTCCTGTAAAATTGAATGTTTTGACATATGAGGCTGCTGTTCAACACCATCGATAGGTATACAAATGTCGAATAACGAAAAATTGGTTACATACACCTACTGAAATTACACAATTTATGAGTGAAGAGTGAAGTCAAATATTTTAATTTTGGGAATAATAAGAATGAATTTTTGTGTAATTAAAAAATAAAGGGATAGTTCATCTTACCTACTACTTAGTGATATTAGATGATTTCATTTAGACATTTCGTTGTAATAATACTAGGCCTACACAAATGCATTTTAAATGATCTTATCATTCGCAACATGACAAACTAAATTAATTTTTAGTGGAACTAGTAAAACTTATAATGAGAAAGTATATGTCAACACTGTGACACCCATTTCTTCTAAATCGTATAAAAATGATTGCCATATTATTTTACACCGGAAACAGAAATCAGACCCGCATGGTTGTAATACATATAAGTACTGTAAGTTTAACGTTTTAGTAGTCTGCATGTCTACATTTGCCTGATTTACTTTCTACTCCAAGCAATTTATGAAGGCATAATAATTTACTTCCACGTATCGCTGAATCCAATTTCCCATACCGACAGAATTTCACCTACATGAAATGGTTATTCATATACTGAAATGACGGCATGTGCTGTGGGTGTGCCCGGGTTTGAAGCGTGCCTCAGAGCTTCAGATTGTGACGTACTAACCTACGTACAGAGTGTCTCAATTACCCATCTTTTTCTCATGATACTTAATGTAATAATATACAGAGAAGTGTATGAGAATTAATACATTATAGCATAAGCAAGGGTATTAGTTAAACAGTAATTCAATAGTGAAAACTACACGATTGAAAATACCTTAACACAATGTCACTGTATTATGGGAACTTACAATAGACCTACATAACTGATACGCAAATTGAAGCAAATAAATCATACATCGTAACATGCGACAATAAAACCATGCCTTGCCACATTATAATGTAACTATTCGAGCTGATAGAAATATAATTAAACAAATAAAAATAGCTGTGAAAATATATCGCAATCAAATCTAAATAAAACGCACGTAAAACGCACAGGTTATCATCACACTAAAAATTGAGTGACTCTCATAAATCTGAATGCGATAAATTAATTACAAAATGGAAACTATAACACGAATTCGTTCAAACCACTTTTAAAATCAGACGTAGGGGAGAGTCGGGTAGTATCGGACAGCGGGTAATATCGGACAGTGAGTTTCTTTCATCTACCACACGATGATAGTACCTGATTGACATGGTTACGTTTCTGTCATTCAGATACTGCCATATGGTGGTACATGAAAGAAACGCACTGTCCGATATTACCCGATGTCCGATACTACCCGACTCTCCCCTACCTAATATCATTACACGTACATTAGGCCTATATGAACAATTGACAATAGCAGTCCGCCAACAAATGAAAAATCAAAGAATGAAGACAGCGTATACCGTTGAAGAACGTGTGCAAATATTTGAAAAATGAAAGACAATAAAGATGGCGTATTCTATTGAGGAACGAGTGTGGAAAATTCACCTAAAGAGTCTTTACATCCATAAGCCCAGGAAACTGTTGGAGTATGATTTAAGGATTATGGAGTCAATTTTTTCCGAAATACTGTTGACACTAATGTATACAAAAAACATTCACAGACGTTGTGGAGTAACTTGATGACGTGGAACTAACGCAAGATATTTTCAGCAATATGGGCGACCTGCCATACAGCCGAAGAGAGAATGAAAACAAGATCCAGTCATTTGACTATAGAATCATTCTGGTCTGTGGCCACCACGTTCGTCAGATCTTACCAGTCCTCATTTTTTTTGTGGGATTATTTTAAAGATAGGATTTCCCATGACATACTTCAAACCTTGGAAGAGCTGTAGGACAATAAGTCTATCTCCAGAGCAATAGGAGCACTGATGGTATGATATTGGCACACGTAGAAAAACATGAAGCGTCGCGTCGAAGTGTCCTAGCGGAGAACGGCTAACAACAACAACAACAACAATAATAATAATAATAATAATAATAATAATAATAATAATAATAATAATAATAATAATAAATATCCATGGACTTTATGAACATACTGTATAGCTGAGAAACCTGTACAGATATACTCTTACAGCTAGCAATCAAATCTCAAACGTGCAATGGGTCTGCTCGGGTCCGAGACGCATTTGTAAACACTGCCTAGCAACGAAACTACGCTTGAATAATTTATACCCAATGACTATCATAATGGGCGTAACTTGATGCCCCAGTAAATCTTTCATATATGCAGGATGTTTCGTAAAACTGGGCCCGGAAGGCTGCCTTTTTTATGCGGGAACAAAAATAGTATTAGAGTACAGGGGGTTGTAACAAACACCAAACAGAAGTTGACGGCCAGTAGCGAGGGCAGTAATTATAAGAAGGTGATTGTCTAAGATAGCCCCGGGAGTGCAGGGACTCGCCTTGACGTATGCTAACAGGGCTCCGGCAAGAGATCGGAATATTAGCAGCTAGTGTAATACCGGGGCAGGCTTAAATTAAATTCTAGTACCTGTAATCAGTGTCCGTAACCCGCCCACCGTTTGCGGAACATTGTACGAATCAATAAATCAACGTTCCATTTTTCAGCGGACAGAATTTAATTAGAAATCTGTAGTGGAAAGAAAAATTGATTAGTTAATTAAATTATTTATTTATTTATTTATTTATTTATTTATTTATTTATTTATTTATTTATTAAAAATATATTAAAAAGGGAACTTTTCAAAAGCATTAGGTTCAGATCTGTTTGAAAATTCATACGCAGATACGTAAATAATGAAAAACTTAAATTCAAAAATTTGTAGTGGAACCGAGGCATCGAAAGTACTTTCAGTGATTAATGCCTCGAGGGTTAAAATTAAAAGAAATAAATATTTTGGTTTAGAAAGATGTGAATTTTTCGCAATACCATGTACATGTTATGTTCCCTACACATCTTCGATTCTTCGACATTTGCTGCAATGTAATTAGTTGCACTAACAATCAGTCAGTTTATAGTAGCTAAAATATGTAAATTCCTAACGTAATGCACACGAAACAAATTATTATCTACGTTCCTAGCGTTATTTTTGCCAGACATTTCTACATAGAGTTACACAATGGTATGGAAAAAAATTTTCGGGAGGGGAGGCATTATGACCCAGTACTGCGACATTTTACGATCTATTGCGCTAACCCTCAAGCTAGGCGCATTCTCAAACCCACAACGGCTGACTACACTAATGTTCGCTGAACGTTTCGAACAAGTTCCTAGGCCAGCCCCCTCCGTGCGTCGCCAGCCAGAGAACGGGGAATGCTATAGACTGATAACTAAATGAAGGAATGTTGACGGAATTATGTAGTTGCCTAATATGGGGAAACGGAAGAATCCCGAGGAAAACCCCAACTGCGACCTTGTCCGCCACAAATGTGACATCGATTTTTCAATGATCGGGACTCGAATACGGACCACCTGCGTGATAGGTTGAAGGTTTCATCCACCACAAGGGAAATTGTTACAAAATACAATGTGAGTAAAACTCCCTCACTTGGTAGCAGGCAGCTGGCCCATAATTAAGGTCGTTAGAACCGCAGTGATCTAAGAAACAAATTTACGAAAAATGACGTAGGTGTACTAATGTATACTGAAATGTTGTATCTACTTAGGGACAATGTAATATACTTGCGATCGATCACCTTACGGCCGGTATCTTGGGCAAAATGTTAGCTACGTGAAATGAGGTATACGATCTCCGAACTTTCAAAGTTGACAAAACCAAAACTTAAAATTAAATTTAAAACAAACACGAAAATTAAAAGAGTTACGTAAGTACAAGTAGATTGAGGTATTTTTTTTACGCAATGTGTCATTGTGTGACGTTGATACGTCTAAACAAGTTAAATTACTGAATCTAACGTTAGATAGTAAACTAAATTGGGAAAAACATAAGCTTATCTCGTTATGAACGGGACGTTACGTTATTAGACACTTCAATCCGGCGCGGCGTCCCGACAGTTCCTGCTCGAGTGCCATTTAGTTCCATTTTGTTGGAAAGAACCTTTCTGAACAATGTTCCAAAATGGAATAATGTCAAAATGTGTGTAGATACTGTTACAAATGTTTCAGGCGATTCCAACATTGATGACAATGTCATGTTCAATGCATTTGTTTATGTGAATGAAACTCATTCAACGGAATAAGGAGGAGAAACAAGTCCAAATGTGATGGATAGAAATGTTCCAGAATTTCTCCTATCAACAACTGTCATTCAAAAACATTGCTAAAATTGTTTAATTTGGCTTATTCCTGTAGAAAGAATTTGTGCTAGAATGAACAAAATATGGACATAGGAGAAAATTCAATTCAAGGTTAACACATTGAAGGCGTTGTTAATTTCCGAAGTTAATTTCAAATACAGTTTCCTTCACTTCTTCAATTTCTTGAAGAGGAATAAGACTTCTTCAGAAACTTCTTATGAAAAGTCACAGAAAGATAAAACAACTTATTTTCAATGAGTAGACTGTAATTTTGTGCTTTGTTCTGTTTTTTTTTTGTAATTTTATTTTATATTTATAATAAATACTAAACCAGTGGTCATCAGCACACTGCACCCTCGGGCTAGCGTCCCTTACCCGCGGAGAAGACACTGCACTATGGTGCATTCATGGCTGCTGTCGGGTATGCTCTCTACCTCCTCCTGCTGCATGACGGGGCACAACACATTGCTCCGCTTACTCTTTACTCATTTCAGAGAGTGCTGGCGACCACTGTCCTAAACAGTTAATATTTGCATTATGTTGACATCATTTTACAATTTAAATAATTAAATTTCTATTTTCTGTACGAATGTTGTACGACGAGGAGAGCAGTTTTCTGTGGAGCTGTAGTTTTAGTATCAGTAAGTACCTATCCCTTTTTGAGCTTCAGAAATTCGATCACATTATCTAAGATTTTCGGTGAAGCAGTACTTTCGAAGTGAGTAAAGTGACCAACAGGCTTCGACTTCACACAGTTTCTCACCCAATGCCCTAAGATCGTTTGTAAAGATGCGCGTTCTCTGGCTTTAGTTTATCATATTTCCTCGTCTCTGTTGATGCTAGGGTGAGAGATCCCTAGAACAACGTCTCTCACGCCTTGCAAAGGAATCTCGAAACGCCAGACGTATGTACACATCAGACCAAGAACCGTTAGGCTTAAGTTTTCATTTAATCGATTGAATAAAATTTACATTTTAGAAATTCTAACATATTTAGTATTTAACCACATAGGAAGAAGGGGCAAAGAAAGGGAAAAAGAAATACTGTGTTCCGTGACGTATCGCCTACAGGCAGTAAACGATACTTCGCAATATACAGGGGTTTCGTGCTTTACCATTTTGTGACGAAAGAGCTGGAGAGAGTGTAAATTCTGCACAATAACAGTGAGGACGGCTTCAGACGTTTATTTGCATCGCACGGTCAAGGAAGAGTGAGGGTTGCCGTGACAATATCATATTCCTGTGTAATGGATATACCTCGCGCGAGTGAAACACAAGGATACGGAATAAACCAACCGTCTTTCGAAATTAACTGCGCAGAGTTGACGCCTCTCGATGTCGTAATCTGCGTCTACAGCACACGACCACGTCACTTCCTGGAGCACAGATATTAGCCATCCACCTCTGCCAGTCAAATTATAAGTGAATAATGAAAATAACTTACAAAATAACATAAATACTGTATGAAATAAAAAGAAGTAAATATGAAATACTTACATAGAAATAAGCTAAGAACAGGCTACGTGTAAAAAATATTATGTGCTGTATCAGAGATAATAATAATAATAATAATAATAATAATAATAATAATAATAATAGTTTTATTTTCCCTGGCAGAGTTAAGGTCATCAGGCCTTCTCTTCCATTCAACCAGGATCAAATCACATACAGAAAAATACATACCGGCATACAAATATTAACTTAAAATAATAATAAACATAATTAAGTAAAAAGGAGAGATTGAATACGTATACACAATCAGTATTAACTTTAAAATAACAATAATAAAAATATATAATAAAAAAGAGACTGAATACATAATCACAAACAGGAAAATACATTCTAGTATATAGTATTAACTTAAAAAAAAAGAATTGATACATATGAATATAATCACAACTAAAGGAATAGTAGAATTAGTATGATCAGCACAGAGATACATCCGCACGTACACAGAATACGTCAACCAGTTATGTTTGTTTGAATGATTTATTTTTATTCGTCTTAAGGGGTTAGGTACAGCTTACAGCAGTAAAATTTTTGGAAATATTCAACACTGTCCTTCTACTATATGAAAGAAATTTACGATTAAAAAATATATTTATATATAGGTATATATATATATATTTTTTTTTTCAGAATTCAAAATGTGCAGTTCACTGTGATTGATGAAGTGTTTCACTCATAACTCATAAACTTGTTAACTTTTTCATGTTCTCTCTCTTTTATTTTATTGCTGAAACTCATGTTTACAATATCATGCTCTTTCAACTACAATACATTCCTTAATAAATAATATTTCATTTTATTTCGTGTTAGAAGAAAATACCGATATTTGACCATTTTGCAAAATGAATTTATTTTTTATCAGACAATCTATCAAAGATAGAGAAGTGATCTTGCACCATATTGTAGATATGACATGCGTTAATTCACACAAGAAATTTCATCACAGAATGTTGGATAGTTTTTGAGTTATGTGGGAAACGTTTCATTACTGCACAGTGAACTGAATTTTGAGTAAAAAATGTAAATGATTTTTTAAATCGTAAAAATATATATTTTTTTTTCACATAGCAGGACAGTGTTTTACACATACTAATTTTCATTATTGTACAAGATACAGTAATGGAGGAAAAAAAAAATGTTGAATATTTCCAAAACTTTATTGCTGTAAGCTGTACCCTTAAAAATAGAGACTATGGATGTATGATAAGAAAAGTAATTAATGAAGAGCACGCAATGTATTTTCTCTTCAAGAATCGATATTTTCAAATTAGTCCAAGCTGACAACAAATTTTTTACTATGGCCCACTAAAAATGTATTGTACGTGTTTATTATCTGTTTAATATCGCAGAACTCGCAATTACAAATTAAACGAATGGTAGCACAGGCCTATAGCAGCTCTCGATGCCGAGTTATTACTGAGAGAATCCTCGCGAGACGCAAATTCGGCGGCCTAATGTCCGTAGCGAGAGGAAGTTGCATAATTGGTCGTGGTCGCACAAGTTTTATTGGTTCATAACCTAACTACTAATAAAATTAACATTCGGCTATGACTCATAGTAGTGTTAGAGTAAGCATTTGAAATTCTGTAATTTTTAGTTTCATAACGGATCTCTGAGCGGGCGTCCATGTTCGGTGAGGAAAAAGATGTTTCTACGTCGAAAATAAAAATTAATCGAGTCTTATCTTAGAAATTGTTTATTAATGGACTCAGTATCTCTTTCTTCTCTCATAAACTGTAAACTTACAACAAAACAGCTTTCTTCATTTTAATTTTTCTTCATTGTAAATGTATATAATCGAGAATTAAACAATGACCACAAAATTATAACATTCAGCAGAAAAAAAAAAACATTCGATTGTGAAATTGTGAAAAGTCATGTCCATGTAGCCTTTTGCATGGAAATTAATAAGGAAACTCACAAAATTAGAATAACTAGTGAAACTTACCCGACAAAATAGCAAATTGTTGGTCTACATTTCTAAATTGAAATTGAGTCTCACGAATGGGACACACATTTCTCATATCCTTAACGAAAGCTATTAGGCCTAGTTTTCTTTCTTGAAATATTAATCCAAAAGATAATTCTAAATGAAGTAAGAAGATGGACTTACGTTCTGTAGATCACACATTGATACCTTTCTTTGTAATTAAAAAGGTTTATTTTGTACGATTTAAGTAGGTACCGTTCATGCAATTATTTCTTTACAAATTGACATGTTATACGATAAAATGAAACCGTTCAAGACGATTTATGAACTTGATTATAAAGACATATAAAATAATGACAGATAAGAAAGATCAATGTTTGAGGATATATAATGCAGTACGTTTCCTTAAAAGTCTACAAAGACATTCACACAGGCGTGAGGAGGCTTACTAACCATAAGTTATTAATCATATTAAAAGAGATCTGACATAGACTACAGAACTTCCCGTGTATGAAACCAAACTGTTCTCGATTGCTCTATGCAAGGCGGCTATCACACACATATTACGTGTTTGTACTTTCAGGACAGCCCTTCGGATGGGGACATTAAGCCTGGCGGCCCCCTCGGTGCTATTCGACAGGAGTAGGCTACGTGCCGGCACCGGGTTCCCCCTTCTCCCTTCCTCATCTTCATCATCATCATCACTCATTCTCGACACTACACTTACACATACACTCACCCTAAATATACGACATAACTCTTTCACAGGTACACATCATACACTGCGTGACCCGCCGAAGTGGTGTACAACTTGAAAATGGGTCACAGTTCTGCCATCTATCTGCAGCATGCGGGACCCCAATCACGCAATTGAAGTGGGTGGGCATTGGACACACACACACACACACACACACACACACACACGAACGCTCTCTCTCTCGCTCTCTTTTTTTCAGTATGTGAGACGACGTAAACGGGTTTCATTTGACCTTGCTACGTATAGGCTTACATATTATATAATTTTTGTTTTCACTTGCCAGTATATCGACATTTTAAAGTTATATGAATGTTAAATTAGGCTTATATTCTTACTGGTGATGTATTGTGTGAGATTCCTTTGTTCTAATTATAAATAGAAGACCTTTATTTAACGATTCACTCAAGCATTATGAATAGATTTAAAAGGATTTTATATGCTTGACCATCAGCTTTCACTACCCTCTTCTCCGCTATATGTATGTATTTATTAGCACTGCATCAGTGATATACGTATGATATAGGCCTACAATAAAATTACTGCAATAATTACGCATTAAAATTACAATAATTACAGCAATAAAATAACATAGATAAAATAAACTTAAAATGAATTTTAACTATAAATAAACAAAACCATCACCACTACCACCATCATCGTCATCATCGCCATTGATCATTCATGGTTTAGGTTTCTTTTGTCTGTAGCAGCTATAGTGATCATTTCTGCATTTAGGTAGTCTCCCACCAGAGGTCTGCATCGGACGTTTTCGCTCGAGCGCCAAGAAGTTCATAGCATAATCCGATAGGTAGCGCACATGCATGATGGGTAAAATTGTCGCGAGCGATAAATCCTCGAACGGTATAAGCCGAGCGTTAGACATTCCTTCTTGTTACAGTGATGAACTGTGTAGCAACATCATAGATGTTTATCATTTCAAAACTTTGCAGTGTTTAACTAACCTCTCCATAGTACAACTACAAAACTTGCTTTAAAATGTAACATAAATGTTGTAGGTAAATGTTTTTTTTTTTTTTTTTTTGTCCAAACAGGAGTGATTTTGTTTTTGCCACATCTGATAGATGTTATTGGATGTAAATGTAATTATTATAAACGGAGAACACAATCACGATAATGCAAGAACCGTATCAAGTTTCTAGTAATAATAATAATAATAATAATAATAATAATAATAATAATAATAATAATAATAATAATAATAATAATAATCTCTGATATTGTGTATCAATATTTGCGTATGTAACAGTAAGTTCTGCAGCATGATTATTCGTTTTATTATATTTTCTGTGACATTATCTATGTACTAATATTGTTTTTAATCTACTGCTATATCAATAATATTTTGTAAAACGTTTCTACATTGTCGCAGTATATAGGCGGAACACTATGTATGGACCTATCATATTATAATGTGGTAAATCAAATATTGAATAATTATTAACTAACAATAATAATTGTATATCGAAGTTTTTCATACTATTTTATTTATAACTTCATGTTAGTGTTTTGGTACGTTCCATTAAAAGTTTGTCATAAACGCAGAAAATAAAGCCTTATTTTTACCGTGTGAGCAAAACATATGTGTATCTTATCGTCGCCTTCCATAAAAGATAAGACATGTCGGTGAGATGACCTTGTACTGTGCTTCTATTTATTACGAGCGTATCACGACCGATCTTATCTCACTCGAGGGTGCGATATTCGACCGAGTAAGCGAGCGATTTAACTCCAATGCAGCACTCTGTCTCCCACTATTTCTTTTTCCAGTCGGTTCTGTATCTAAAATTTACATAATAATCCAAAACAGCATAATCCAAAATTTGTTTGTTATGTGTTTTATTTTTTTTTTTTTAATCTTGCTATTTCTTTGAGTTAATTTAAAATTTGCGGATTTTCTCAACAATTTTATTTTCGTCTGCTTTGTCACATTTATATTTTTCCTTTTCATTAGGCCTATTCATTTATCATTTGTATGTATTAAAATCTGTATTGGAATCTTGTATTGTGAAGTATTATCCTTCGCTCGTTATTATTGAGAGATCTTCTAATGGAGACGCGCATATGAATTGAAGTTCGGGTAATAATTTCCAATTTCACAGAAGCGTCTTACATACATATATTTAGTGTAACAAATAACAGTGCTACAGAACCGCAGCCAACTTCAGTTCTTGCAGGAGCGATCGCAGTCAAACAGACACAATACTACATCACTATAATTGGATGAAAGTTTGAACTAGACAATTCAGTCTGACTTAAATGCTCGAGTTGAAAACGTATGAGACAAAATAAAGGAATAGTGGTATAACTTTCTCTTTTCCATTGTCAAGCATTATGCATTGAAAAGAAAAGAACTTGAATAAAATACTAGTACCAAGCTAGAAAAGATAATGGCATTGGAAACAAGCTTAATCATATCGCACACTTCAGCAATAACTTTGAAGTTAAGAGCACTTTAAAGTGTCTGGCATGAATCTTTACGATTGAAATCCGATATTAAATTTATTATAGATCAATTCAAAAGCGTAATTAACTTTTTTCTTCCTTCCCCTATACTGGAAAATGAGCAACATGCAATAATGAGATTGTAGTCGTTAAAATATTTCCCTAGATATACGACCAATTATTGGAGATTGTTATATAAATGCAAATCATTACGTCTTTCTGCATTTGCTGGCTGTGCAATATTTAATATTTTGACAGGTTGCCCCACCGTCGGTTAGTTTATATCTTTGGTCAATAAAATACCTGGCAATTACTTATTAGCAACTACAAGCTCATTGGATATATATGGCGTAAAGAACAGGATTTTACTCTTTTTTTTATAGATCCTCCAAAGCCTCAAGTTCAGAAATAACTGACTACATTGCCCTTGACTCAAGCTTCTTCAAACATCCCATTGGAGGAATATTATTTGCCTAGAGGCGTCTGATTGCTATCTTATATGGAATATAGTGTTACTGAAACTATTACATACAACTTGCTCATTTGTTATAAACCGTTGTATAAGGTGGGTACAAAAATAATTTCAGTTTAAGTATTTTCTTCCTCGTTAGTTCAGATTTTGTTTTTTTCTTTCTACGCGCGATACCGATCTCTGATAATAAAATATGTATAAAACGCAGAGGGGAAATCCTTCAACATGTTATCTTAATTATACATGGGAGTCTAAACATGTTCTCCACAAAAGGAATTTAGTGCGTGAGGAGGCGGCAGAATTTCTGGAATGCGCAATCGTGCACCTAAACTGAAAATATGCTAGAATCTTCAAATGTTCACTTAATTATTAAGCTTATAAGATAAGGATCCCCATTACATTAACTGGAACTAAGAAATTAAGATATTATCGTATAGACGTATGTTAATCTTTTTCTGCCTCGTAGAATAAGTCAGTCAGCACTCTTACTCCAGAAGAGTAAGCACTGTAGTATTTGCGAAATTGAAGAAACTAAGTTAACTAGTCTTTCATTTGAAAATATGGAGAGTGTATCCCTGCACACAATTTAGAGATTTATCGAAATGCAAATAAACAGAGATCATACGTCATCATAGAGACCGTTCTGGTTGATACGAATGATTTAAATAAACGTAAAGAAGCCACCTGCGTAGCTTAGTCGGCTAAACATTTCCCTGCCGATCCGAAGTTGAACTCGTGAGCGGGTTCGATTCCGATTGGGCTCATTACTTGATTGGGTTTTTTCGAGGTTTTTCCAACCGTAAGGTGAATGTCAGGTAATCCAGGTGAATCCTTGGCCTCATGTCGCCAAATACCATCTCGCTATTACTAATCCCATGACGATTATGATGAGACAAAGAAGATAATGGTGAAAATAATTTATTATTATTATTATTATTATTATTATTATTATTATCATTATCATTAAACAATACAGAGGAATAATGGTTATTATTCCTGCCTTATATTCGGGAGGTCCATGGTTCGATCCCAGATGCCGGCTAACCTGATAGTTTCCTCAAATGTAACCAGACGAATGCGGGGATAATACCAATTTGAAGGGCATTGCCAATCCTATTTAATCCTTCACCATTACTTCTAACCTGCCATGTACGCGATAGGCCTTTCATCTATCCGTCGAAGCATCACACTCGACAAAAGCGTGCCTTGTATGGGCAAGACGGTAAACTACATCACTGAGGAGAAAGCCAGAAAATTATTAATATCACTAATATTATTATTATTATTATTATTATTATTATTATTATTATTATTATTATTAGGCAGGTTGCTTTCTTACTTCTCTGGGAACTTGGAAGTGATCACTTTATTGTTGTCTGTTGGAACGGTGTAGAAATATCACCATTTCTGTAATTAATATAGTTAAATCCTCACAAGAAATTTCATTTGTCACTTTAAAACTTTGTGCACTAACACAGTTCCCGACTCTCCCGATCGTGGCACTATTATATCATATTTTACGGTGAAGCAAAATCTTAATTGTGACAATAAAATGTGCTTAATTTCGGTGTTATTTCGAACAAAATAAATGTAAATTTGGTGTTATTTCACATTTTAAAAATTAAACTTTTTGACTCTCGGCGTGCAAAATACATTACTGTTTGACTTACTACGATTTCTAATAATAATAGTAATAATAATAATAATAATAATAATAATAATTATAATAATAAAATAATAATAATAATAATAATAAAATATTAATATTAACAATAATAAAATAATAAGAGTAAGATAGATAAATAAAAAAAAGTAGAGTGATATTTCGAGAGTAACGAGCTGGCAACAGAACAGGTTTGAAGCTAAGAATCCGGGGCTTAAATCAGTATCGTAGTGCTGACCCCTCACATTCCAGTTGTCTGTCTAGTGTATAAGATTGAAAATATCTCAGAAGGGACAGCTATAGCGCCATGCAGGTTGTTTTATTGTTACTTCTGTAGTTATCCACTTTAAATATTCTCTTCTTGTTGTTCATTTGTTTATTTCCTCAATTCTATTGCACTAAATCTCTTATTTCTGGGGGTGATTTATTAGATTTATATATTGCTATAGCGAGTTATATAATTATTTATTAATTTATTTTATTCATCTATATTATTCATTTCCTTAGAGTTGATCGTTAAATCTGAGAGGTTACACGCCCAAGACAGAGCCCTCCCGTCGCGAAGACATGTCGTTTTGTTTCGTTCCAGGTTTTATTTGCCTATCATTGATAAGTATTGATTGTCATTGGTTTGTGCTAAGAGTATTTCCGTACCGTTTTATAGCAACTAACAATTTCCTAAAGTGATTTATACGCCTCGTTGCTTCTATTCCGAACGGGACTGTAGCCTTGAGCCACACTACTCTGGTATTGCAAATCGGAGAAGTTACACGCTCGCGTATAAGAGAATGATATGTTGATTGCTAAATAAATCAGAGCTGTATTACTACACCTGCACAAGAAACATCTCGCCGAGGACTAAATTATAAAGCGAGTTACTGCCACTTAGTAATGCGCTGTTTTTGTGCGCGCCTCTTCTCGTTACTCCATGCTGAGCGGTCTTCACTGCGATGAGAGCCCAAGATGGATCACCAGCGTTTGAGAGGCCAAATTCTCACATTTAAATAAGAAAATAGGCATGCACGGTCTGAAGTTGAGTATTATATCACGTAACCTTCTCTTAGCTCAACTGGGATAGCATCTTTGGCTGCGAATTCAAAGGATCAGTTCTCGATTCCTAGATGTCAGTAGAAAAATATTCGGTTCCCAAACGTTTATTACTCTTAGGTGAAGAAAGGGATAGTTTAATATAATATAATATAATATAATATAATATAATATAATATAATATAATATAATATAATATAATATAATATAATATTAGTACATTATGCAACGAGCCTATAATGGTAGTAATTAAGACGCGAGTATGTTTGTTTATGAAACGGGCGCAAGCGTATTCTTGTTATGGTTATGTAAGTGAGGAGCGGAACTGATCTGAATTGTGAGATGTGCGCAGACGCGAAAGTATTGATTTTTTCCGAGGCACGAATGTCATTGACCTTGATATAATCTAGAGAATAACATGAAGATTAGTCTTGATATAACCTGGAAATTGATTTAGAATTGAAAAACGAGATGACAAATTGAATTTATTTGAATATTATTTACAATTAACGCTAATTATTATAGTAACAGAACATAACCTTCTGCGACAGTATTGGATTTCCAGCCTCCGTGACTTTTCGCTAATTGACTTTCGATTGCATATCCGAGAATAATCGGTACTTGCGGTTTCATAATGGTACAATGGTGATTTCTCATTGGCTGAACAACTGAATTATAATGAATAGAGAAATTACCCCAACAAAATAAACCGGGTATAGAGAATATAAATAAAAAACATAAAAGAAATATTAATGATTGAATTATTCATCAAGAATTAATCGTTGTGTTGAAAGTACGTTGTGAGTTGGTTGAAATGTATGGAGAAATTCGGGTTTTACCTTTTTTTTATATTTTATTTAGTCTTTATTTTTTTATTTAGATCGAATTTTTGTTTCAGAATTTATTTAATGGGTTTTATTCTTGCTTATTTATTTGCTTTTAAATTATTTTTTATGTAAGTTTTTGTACTTTAATAGGGTGCATTAAAGGGCTACTACCAGGTGTATAATTACTACATTTCGGCATGGTCGAGCATAAAATATAATATAATAACTTATAATAATTTTATAACGTAATAGATAAGGCTCCTCTTTCACTGTGACTTGTAAAGGGAGTTATTTGTTAAGCCATGAGAAAATTATGGGTGGGGGAGGGAATATATATATATATATATATATATATATATATATATATACATACATACATACATACAGGGTGGAAGTGAAATAGCCTTGCAGATTTCCAGAGGAAATAGCTCATGTTGTATGTAACAAAAAACTACAGTATATTATATTGGTGGAAAGTTCAAGAACTTTTTTAGAAAAAATGTTTTTATTTCTCAATGTTTAACAATCTCTTATTCGCTAACTATTGCGAGTAGGATCGCTCTCCTTTACGAATCACAATAGCATTAATTCCATCTTTCCTAGGGCGTGAATAGTTTTCTAAAGAAGTTTTTTTAATAATTCCTTTTTGAGTAACCATCATCACGTAATGATTTTGTACATATTTTTTTATTTTTCAAATCTCCAGTTAATGCTTTGAGATTAGCAAATCTATTCGAATAATGGCCCAATAATAATTTTTACTTGAGTTATTTTAGCTACATATTCAATCTACTTTCTGAATACGAGAAACTTAAAAAAAAAATTATTCAAATAAATCAAGGTGGAAAAAATTGTTCTCTGCAAAAAATTTTCGAAATTTTCATTCGAAAAAAAATTACTCCATTTGACAAAATCCGCTAAATGAAACTTATTTAGTCACGTCTGAAACGGAAGCTGTAGAGGGGGCCTTCAAATTAGCTAAGAGTTATATTGGAAAAGAAGAAATCATATCTTGTACATGGGCTTATCATGGGAGCACTCACGGATCTGTGAGTATTATGGAGAATGAAAACTACAAAAGGTCCATATCGATAGGAAATCTAATAAAGAATAATTTATCCCTCTGGTCTATTTCTATAGCGTGCACGGTTTTCGCGTAAATTTAATTTTAAAAACCTCTAAATTCAAGCCATTGCACGATGCGAGCAAGTGGCAACGTCTTGATAGAGAGCTGCTCACCTACCGAGACACACCGAGTTCGTTGACTCTTACATCTGTATCACGAGTAGGGTGTGTTAGCGGCGATGTTCCATGATAAATACGGGGATAATGGAACTATACAACTTAAGTTATCGCAAAAACTGGACAAATGATAACAGTAATTTACTAACTGGTAATAGATAGAGGAGTATGACACTACACAACTGCAGTTACTGCAAAAGCATTACAAAGTTAAATAAATTTGATGAACTGTATTTTCAGAAACAAAAATAATAACACTAATTTACTAGTTTGTCTTTAAGTACAAGGGTAAGACATACACAACTGAAGTTATTACTGCAAAAATCGTCACAAAGTGAAATAAATTTGATATTTTAAAAAATTGACAACACTACTTTACTAGATGATGACAAATGAAGAAGTATGGCGCTACATAACTGAAGTTATTGCAAAAACCACTACAAAGTGAAATTAATTTGAAAACTTATTTTTTAAAATAATGTTACACTAATTTACTGCATGATGATGAATGCAGGGGTATGGCACTACTCAACTGAAGTTACTACAAAAACCATCACAAAGCAAAATAAATTTGATAAATCTTATTTAAAAAATATAACACTACTTTACTGGATACTTTATATAAAATAAACTGCAAACATTTGTTAATAGATGTTTACGAAGAATTAAAAAAATTAGGTGGCCAGATATAATTACAAACTCAGAACTATGGAAGATAACAAATCAGAAAGAAATCACATTAGAAATCAAAAACGAAAGTGAAATTGGATAGGGCACACAATCAGTAAAGAAGATGGAGCAGTAGAAAGAATGGCTTTGGATTGGAACCCCCAGGGTAGTAGAACAGGAGGAAGGCCAAAAAATACATGGAAGGGAACAGTTTTGGAGGAAATTGCTAGGGAGGGGAAAACATGGAGCGAAGTGAAGAAGTTGGCTACAAATAGGGTCCGATGGAGGCACTTTGTGAATGCCCTATGCTCCTCATGAGGAGATACAGGAGTTTTATTGATTGATTGATTGATTGATTGATTGATTGATTACTGGATACCGGTAAATACAGTGATATGGTACTACACCTGAAGTTACTGCCAGAATAAAAAAGTGAAATAAATTTGATAAACCTTATTTTTAGAAAAAAAAATGACAACTCTAATTTACTAGATGATAAATACAGCGGTATGGTACTACAAAACTGAAGTTACTGCAAAAAGCATCATACAGTGAAATAAATTTGATAAACCTTATTTAAAAATGATAACACTACTTTACTGGATACTGATAAATACAGTGGTATGACACTAAACCTGAAGTTGGTGCGAGAACAATATGAAGTGAAACAAATTTGATGAAACTTATTTTTGGAAAAAAAAAATGATAACTCTAATTTACTAGGTTATGATAAATGCAGGTGTATGGCACTATATAACTGAAGTTACTGCAAAAGCATCACGAAGTGAAATGAAATAATACCCCAAAGCATTCACTTGCTGCTGTGCTGGGGGTTTCCAGATTTATAATGTGGCTTCCAGCTCAGCGAGGAGCTGCTTAATTCTAATGAGTCTCAGGTCGCGCGTCCACTTGATGCATTGACTGGCCGTCGGATAACCGACACAAATGAAATATTCACTGATGTGCCAGCCAAAGGAGGCTCGCTGGCTTCTGTGCAACAGCTTGCGGCGTTGCTAACTACTGTCCGAAGCAAATTATACTGCCCACAAATTATAACGTAGAAATCAGAAGCCAAATACATTTCAACAACATGTCTTCTAAACTAAACATTTTCGTAAATATTTGAGCTTTGTACGATTATATAAAGATAGCTGCATGTATCAAGGTTTTCTGCAAAAATTATAAATTTAAGAAAGAAAAAATTGGTAACAATCAGCTGATTTTATCTTACTTGAAATAAGTTTATACGTATGTCCGAATACAATGAAATTAAGCAAACTGTAGTATGAAATTAAAGATATAGTTAGGATAAAGCTAATCATTGAGCAAAATCTAATGAAATTTAAACAACTTCTTTCTTAATTTTATTTTTATTCGCTTTAACTGGAAAGTCATTGAGTGACTGTCAACACTGTTATTGATTCACTGTATTGCAGCCATCTATCGGCAAGCCTGCGAACTACTATGCCATCTAATGGACATATCTGCAGATGTGTCCACCATGTACAGGTTCAACCAAAAGTTTAAGGATACCTCTCCATAAGTGATGTTTCACTCCTTTCCTTATATTTATGTGAAAGCTCTGATGTTTTTACAGAGACCAAATGCCT
Organism: Periplaneta americana; assembly: GCF_040183065.1. Taxonomy (NCBI): domain Eukaryota; kingdom Metazoa; phylum Arthropoda; class Insecta; order Blattodea; family Blattidae; genus Periplaneta; species Periplaneta americana. The sequence continues at coordinate 119,570,644 of NC_091125.1, read as the reverse complement.
GTTAAAAGTGAAGTTTTTTACCTCAAACCCAACCTGGCTATCTTCTAAACTGAGGATTATATAACAATTTGTCTGTTATAAAACTAACTAAAAAATTACATATTTTGTAGGAAAAAATTAATTACTCTTATTATAACCTTCTTTTGCTATCTGACTTTAAGTGATATCCATTAATTTTGAGTAGGTACAATTATTATCGTCGTTTTCGATTTAACAGAGATTTGTAGTTACGAATGACAATTTGTCTGTTATGAAACTAACTGAAAAATTACATATTTTTATACGAAAAAAATTAATTACTCTTATTATATCCTTCTTTTTCTATCTGACTTTAGGTGGTATCCATTAATTTTGAGTAGGTACAATAGTCGTCGTTTTCGATTTAACAGGGATTTGTAGTTTCAAATGACAATTTGTCTGTTATGAAACTAACTGAAAAATTATATATTTTTAATACGAAAAAAATTAATTACTCTTATTATATCCTTCTTTTTCTTTCTGACTTTAGATGGCAGCCATTAATTTTGAGTAGATACAATAGTCGTCGTTTTCGATTTAACAGGGATTTGTAGTTTCAAATGACAATTTTTCTGTTATGAAACGAACTCAAAAATTACATATTTTGTAGGAAAAAATCAATTACTCTTATTACATCCTTCTTTTCCTATCTGACTTAAGGTGGTATCCATTAATTTTGAGTAGGTACAATAGTCGTCGTTTTCGATTTAACAGGGATTTGTAGTTTCAAATGACAATTTGTCTGTTATGAAACTAATTGAAAAATTACATATTTTGTTCGAAAAAATTAATTACTCTTATTATATCCTTTTTCCATCTGACTTTAGGTGGCATCTATTAATTTTGAGTAGGTACAATAGCCGTCGTTTTCGATTTAACAGGGATTTATAGTTTCGAATGATAATTTGTCTGTTATGAAACTAACTGAAAGATTACATATTTTGTTCGAAAAAATTAATTACTCTTATTATATCCTTTTTCTATCTGACTTTAGGTGGCATCTATTAATTTTGAGTAGGTACAATAGCCGTCGTTTTCGATTTAACAGGGATTTGTAATTTCGAATGAAATTACCATTTCCGTAAGGGAGGAGGGGTTGCTCAAAAGTGGGTCGCGCCTTCAAATAGTTTGGGAACTACTGCATTAGATGAACACAGAACAAATGGTAACAACTTGAAAACACAGTGCTCTTGAGTATTAAGGCCCATTCACAATGAAAATTAAACATAACCGTAACATAAACACAGAAGTTTGCGCCCAGGCTACCAAATGGGATCATTCACAATGATTCATATAAACACTGACATTAACATTGCCGTAAGACGTTAACATGAAAGTTTGCAAACTCCAAACTTTCATGTTTATGCTTACGTGATTTGAAAACAGAACACAATCGTGGAGCGCTGAAGTAGACGACAGAATATGAGGAAATGGCGTCGTTGTTATGTTTCTATGGTTACTAAGTATGTTTGCTGTTATGTTTATGTTCCCATCGTGAATGATGGACGACTTCTTGATTTTACCGTAACGTTTACATTCTTAAGTTAACGCTTACGTTATGTTTAATTTTCATTGTGAATGAGCCTTAACTCTAGGAGTCAGTGCAACGTGCAAGTTCCAACCTGCACAGAGAAGAGTACTTCCTGCATAATTTTCTTATCGGCATAATTATGTTGCAGGTGGTTTTTAACTTTCTTCAAGAAAAAAAAAATTAAAATAATTCCACAATTTAATTTGTTGGACATTTTGCCAGCCTTTCCTGTAATTGACCCCACTGTGCGACTTAGAACAAGGAATCCCATTTCCCAAGTAACCGAAGTTTGATGCGATACGTTGCAAAGGATCTGTTCACATTGTAAAGACATACAGGGACATCATTTTATTTTTACTAACATTTTTAATATTAACTTGCCTATACCTCTGGATCAACGCCATTTGCTACTCCCTTCCACGACTGGAGTTCGATGATGCTGGCGTAATATACAAACAAATCACTTTACTAGATATAGGAGGGAAGAAAAGTAGTTCATCCATTTACGTAAACTAGGAAATATTGCGCTTTTGAGTGTGATCATTTTCATTAGGTTTTTGTTTAATCAAAATACAGTACAGTATTAACAATGAGTGTCTTCACTCACGAACTGAGCTGTCTATGTGGACGTATTCATTATGCAGTGTATATTATACTGTCTACAGCACATTAGCATACAATATATAGAATAAAAAATTGAGAAATAATCATAATATGGATATTTAAACACATTTTTTTAAATGATGGCCGTTCACTTCTAATGTGCATATTATCGCACTATAGGCTATTGTACCTAATCCCAATTACCAGTTTCGTTCTTCGTACTAGTAACTCATGTTGAAATAATTCTGTACCTACTCTATAAAAGAGTATTTTACGTACTGTAAATTCAATCTTCATTTATGCCTGATCCGGAAAGATAAAATTACTCAGACATACTACCTACTGTCCGTCAAAGTGGTTATGTCGTAGGGTCGTAGAAAGGGAGGAAATCACGTGACAGTTAATTACTTAACTAGGCCCTTTTATTTAAGTTATTTTAAACAGTTGTATAATATTACGTAGACGTCCAATTCCTAACAGAAATCAATGTTCTCAGAAAAGAGCTAAGACAGTCCAGCCACTAGCTGGTGAAAAAAGCTAGTGGGGGAAACCGGGATACGACGTAGGCAAATGGACGACAGTACCTATGCGAAAATGATTCAATATTGAAAGCTCTTTCGTCACTGGAAAAGAACATATTTTTGGAACGTACTATTTACTATGACCGTAAGGTTACTATGACTGTATATGCGGTCTTGGATCTGTGTGGAGGACGGTTGAACTTCATTAGTAGAATGGGTGGGAGTGAAGTACATTCAAAAACTCAGGTACAATAAAAATTGAAGTAAAAATAAAATGATGTCCCTGTACATAATGCGGATGGGTAATAAGGTGTATTTTTATTTTTTCATGACCTTGATTTTGTGGTTTAATTGAAGCTCTGGTCCTCCCAAATATAAGTCAGGCAGGCATGCTGATGAATGCAGTAGATGCAGTTGCATAACCTGACTGCTGTTGTCGCAAGCAGCAGGCATTTGGACTTGAAATCCTGCTGCCGAACTAGATGAATGTCTTGGCTGTCTTCATTAACAAGTCCGACTCTCAGAAATCCGCAGGTGACTGCTCTGTCCGTCACTTGTTTCAGCGAGGAAGAGAGAGAGAGGGAGACATCTGGTGACAAAAAGTAGTCCAGTAAGGACAGATGTGTTTGTTGTGATGTGACATGTGAAAGATTTTGACAACCGGTGACTTGACAATCGCTAATCTATACAAAGAGAAGGAGCGACTCACTTCACAAAAACAGATCTCGACTACAGAATCTGAAGTGACATCGGCTTCGGAATCTTCAAAGTCTTCTGTCGGATCGACATTTTTTCATCGCACAGGTGACAGCGTAGATTGTAAATAGGTAACGAAGTAACAGCTAAAGTTGATAATAAAGGTTATAGAGGTTGAAATGTACGACGTTTCTCAAACAATGGAAAACACACGTGTTGTGTGGCAGTTATGCGTTTTTCGTCTCTTTTCAACTTCTTCATCTTGTTCCAATCTGCAGTCTGGATGCATATTGCCACTACGTCCGGAATTTATCTGTCCATCTACGGTGATGTCTTCATAAATTGATAGAGCCACAAAGATATGTGACGAGCTAGACAATTTCTACTAATGTACGAATCATTTATTCATAGTGTTCTACACAAGGACACGTTTTTCACTGCAAACCCACCATTCTCTAGTCTTTCCTATTTTCTGCCTTCCTCTTAGTCTCTGCATATGATTCATTTATCTTAATATCGTCTACAGTAGAACCTATATCATCCGTGGTAATGAAGAGGATGGACTGAACGGTTGATAGAAAAAAATCGGATAATCCACATCATGAAAGATTTCGTAATTTTCTGCATAGTCTTGTATTTAAATCGCTAGGTAGTGGATTAGAAGTTCACTAATTTAAGTGTGGTTGTCAACGACGGCTTCTTAAGGATCAAGGAAGCCCGTTGTAATGACTGTTTCAGGAAAGATAGGAATAAAAGAGGTCTCATGTTGTAGATTTACATACTTCTTTTACACTTTATTCTTGTTTTTTTTATTAAATCGGGCCGTTATAACTCCAATCTCGTATTCTGATGCGAGATTAGTCACAGTTTCTCTTTCTCAAACCATTCAATTATTTCTATTTTCTTTCAATACTTATCACAACAGTTTTCTGTTGTAACACCCATGGAAGACATTTTATACCAAGTTATATTATAGAACGGCAATTCGAACAGTAGACAATGCTGTGTAACGATAAAGGCTTGTAATAACACTCTCTAGCAAAAACATATGTAGAACCTACTAACCTATGATGTACGTAACAGTATTTCTGAAGAAAAAAGAGCGCTAAATACACAGTCGGATAATCCGCAAATCGGTTAATAGGGTGACTGATAAGCGGAGTTCTACTGTATTATTCGATTTCTTCTGCTCTGAACTCTTCTCCCGTTCACCAGTCCTTCCAGTACATCATTCAGTAGGCAATTTCTTCTCAGCTAGTGACCCAGTCAATTCCTTTTTCTCTTCCTGATCAGTTTCAGCATTATTCTTTCCTCACCTACTCTTTCTAACACAGCTTCGTTTCTTATTCTGTCTGTCCATTTCACACGCTCCATTCAATATACGAATACGCAACGACATTGAATTACTTTTTCTTCTGTTACGTGGTGGCTTATCCTTAGATTTACTTCAAGAAACCTACGGGTAGTAGTAATGATGGTGGTATAGTAGTAGTATTGGCAACACAGAGTCCTCGACATATGATGCCACTGTAAGTATGGAAACATTTCCTCCCGCAATATGCCTGTCGTACGCACCGAAGTTCAAGGTCGTTTGTCGGACGTTGCAAGAGTGCAGTTCACCTCATTTGCAAGTTACTGAAGAGATCACTCATTCTGCGTAATGCAGTTTATCTATTAGTCCTCCTTGAGGATAGGGGAACGGCCTGGAAACTTCCCTCCCATGTAGGGCACTCAGGGACGCATTTTGCTTTCCGGAATGGAAAGGTGTGCATACTCTAAGGTCCCCCGCGCTACAGATTCCCCTGCGGTCCGTCCCGATCTCCCCTACAACCTATAGAATCCTATACTTTTTTTCGTACTCATCACCGCGGTCTCTCTATTAGCAATTAATAAATTTCTTATATCCAAACGCTCATCAGACAAAACAAGCCAGAACAACACAAACCATGAGCAATTGTCAAAACATAAGACCCACAAAATGCCAAATAGTTCAAAGTCATCAAACCCACAGGTCTCACGAGCACTATGGGCACCAGGTGAAAGCCCACGGCACATAGCACTACCACAGAAAGTAATGAAGACAGCCGAAATATGGAAAAGAAACAAAGATGATGTTGAAAGAGAAGTGTAATTGTGATGGCGAAATGAGTCCGAAGTCCAGCAATTCTGCTTGAATTGGTTGAGGAAAAATCTTGGAAAAACCTCAATCAGATAATTTGTCCCAGCTAGGATCTGAACCCGAGACCGCTCGTTTTACGGTCAGACATGCTAACTTCACAGTGGTGGACGCGCAATGTATAGTGTGTTCAACTATTCCCTCCGCAATGCTCTGCCTGCTTTTAAGGAAAATACACCTTTGTCTTTCTTCCGCCCTCAACTTCGTAGGACTAGCCTTGACTTAGCGCGGACACGCGAAAATGAACCTTAAGAACTTCACTTGATTTGTGGTGGGATTATTTGAACACACCGTTGTACAAATTATTCTGTTGTTCTGATTGAGAACACTGAAAGAATTACTCATTCAAGTGTAATGTAGTGAAAGCTATTGTATCTTTTTCTAATTTTTTGAGGACAGTGAAGGGATTACTCATCCGTAAGTAGTGCAGTGTAAGCTGTTGTGTTTTTCTAATTATTTGATGACATTAAAGAGATTCATGTATAATCTAGTGCAAGTTACGGTACTGTGTTTTTTCTAATTGTTCTAGAATGATGTGTAACACATTGCAGCTAGTTTTTATAGTTTCAAGTCATACAAAAAGTGGAAGAAAATACTCGACAAATCATTTCAAACTCAAGCCGTTCTAGAGCGACAGAGTCCACAGGGATCGCGTTCGATTGATCGACACCCCAATCGTCCGAATCGGTTTAGATCCCACTGAGTTATCCGTATAAAATTAAGGTTGGAAAGCAGTTTTTGAGATATATTTTGCCCTATCCGTCTTGTCGGCCTTGAAGGTTCAACCAGTTTTGCGTAGTTATTTACGGTAACGGGACTCCTTTGTCTACACGCTGGTATACTTACCGTTTTGCTATGCTTATGTGTTTAAAAGTTATAAGTGATTGTAATGTAACTCTTTTTTTGGATATCATTAACGAGCGGTTGGCGACTTACAGTGCCAAATGCTAAATACAAAGACTTAGTTCTACGTCAGAATTAACATCATAATCGTAAACAGTACAACATTGTTGCTTTATAAGTCCAAATTATAAGTTGCTATAGGCTTACATTAGAGGCAGTTACTGTAAAATGTACTTAATACCGCATATGCTTTATTTTTTAAGATAATATTCAATTCGAAGAGACAGGGCTAACTGGGATGATTTAAAGCGATGACGTAGATGGTAAATATAGAAACATAAGCACATGTGCGAAATTAAACACGTTAATATATAATGAGTTTTTATTGCCTACATTAAACATGTGCGACCACCTGCCAGCTGGATATAATATCAATTTGAAACAGCTCTGGGGACCCGGCATGATCGCCTACCAGGATTATGCACATTCCTCTGACATAGGCATAAATACTCTCTTTAGTATAGGAGCTCTGTTCCAGGATTACAACGAGCTGCTTTACTAAATTACGTGTGAAAGCAAGGCAATGACGTAGACATTCCAAGACAGAGCTTAGATTAGAACAAAAACGGTCCTTCCAAATGAGAGCAGGCAATAGTAATTTGGTCAACAGAGGCTTGAAGTGTCTGCATACACACCAGTGATAGCTGTTCAAAAAGGTTAAGGAAGTAGAACTCCCACGCATTCTTGATCTCGACACTAATGTTTATTCCACAGTTGTTGGTACGCAGATTTTTCTGAACTCCTACCATGGTAAGGGTGGGTATTAGTTATATTTTATTTAACTCACTAGCCGTACCCGTGCGCTCCGCTGCACCTGTTAGAAATAAATATAAAGTAATTACATAATTAAAATAGGACGTTTGATCCAGGGAACATTCGTGTTTGATAGAAGAATAAATCGTTTAATATGTTACTTAATTTAAATTGTATTTAAATAATTAAAATGCGGTAATTTTGGTGAAGAGACCAATCATTTGGTGCAATGACAATTCCTTTAACATGTTTCTTAATTGTTATTACATGCAACCATAGTTTATTGAAGATTGAAATATCATTTAGTTTTAATGTGTAAACTTTATATTGCTTGCTATATGTTTCCATTGAATTATGGTAATAACTTAATTTTAATCATTGTTTTCTACGTCTACAGTAAATGGCCCTTGGCCCACTATGGTTCTGAACCCTTCAAATAACTTAAATAATGATACAGCATAAACAGTGATATGTAATTATATTTCTTTCTTTCGAAAATGTCAGAATTCACGATCTCCTATGTACCATTGCCATGGAATGAATAAATGTGCTTTTTCTTCCTACTCAAAAATTTAATATTTTGCACATAGGAGTTACTGTAGGAACAACAACGCTGTAATCTGAGGCGGCGGTGAGAATGTGTTGTATTGTTATTTTAAAAGACTTGTATATCCTTAAATTTCACTCAGAAGTTACTGTAATAACATTATAGAATTATGTCCATCTAGAGAAACTACACTTTCCAATGGTGAAATAATAATTAAACAATTAATTAGCTTCCGATATTACTTCATATAAACACATAAACATTCTCTGTAGGCTGCTGTCCAAGGACCTTATAGACGAAGTCATTTGTTTTTATTTTAATACAGCGCCTTAGATGGCGTTGTTATTATAATTTTAAAACTCATTTATCTAATTAAATATCAGTCCTATCAAAATTTTGTTTAGAATAAAACTTATCGGAAATCATTTTCAAAGAAACTTTTGTTATGTAACATTTTTCATGAAAATTAATAATAAAGGAGATATTTCGATTTATTTAATTCAAACCCCCTTATAACCCCCCTTTTAAATAAAGTATTTTGAATGTCATACAGCCTAAAATCTAAGTTACAACGAACTTAATTTATATTCCAATTTTCATATAAATCGGTTCAGCCATTATCGCGTGAAAAGGTAACAAACATCCAGACAGACAGACATACAAACAAAAATGTCAAAAAAGCGATTTTCGATTTCAGGATGGTTAATTATACATGTTAACACCAATTATTTTTGGAAAATCGAAATTTACCAGAAAAATTTTGGCTACAGATTTATTATTAGTATAGATTTAGTGGTTCAAATAACAAGATGTAGGAGGTTTCATTTTAAAGATATAGGGTAAAGGTTGCTAATACTGTGATACGACTAATATTGTGATAGCTCTTTTTGAGAATTTATTACAATTTTACTGAGCGAGAGAAGGACCGGTTTTGTGCAGAAACTTGTCCACGAACATTCCCTTATTACGTTGACGCAAAAACCCGATCTTTCTCTCGCTCACTAAAATTGTAATAAATTCTCAAAAAGAACTATCACAATATTACTCGTATCACAATATTACCAACCTTTACCCTAATAAAATTTAGAAATCCATTATTCCGCAACTTATGTGCAGTAGCGGTTTCCCACTGAATCTGGTATTTTAGGTAGACTGTGGCCAGTGAAACTTTCAGAGATTTTTAAAGGTTTGTACAGATTTTTTTATTATTATTTTGTACCTTCCTTTGCAACGTAAACGCTAGTAAGAATTCCAGTTCATAAATCTCAACAATTGGCAACAATATTTCAGCTTGAAAATGTTCGTTTATTTCCTTTTGCTCTTCTCTAGAATTGTCTAATAATAAGAAAGAAAAAAATTTTCTTCAAGGTTGTTTGAATTGATAAAGGGTAGCAGTTAATCAGCAATTGCAGTAACATTACAGTCGTCTGTCTTTTCTTCTTCTTCTTCTTCTTCTTCTTCTTCTACTTCTTCCCTTCAAGTATTAGGCCAAATGGCCTGTTACGATCTCACAGTTGAATTTTCAATCCAGCGCTTCTTTGGACGACCGAGAGATCTCTTCCCGTTTGGACGATAGTGGAGCATGACTTTTGGGATTCTATCTCTATGCATGCGATGCAGATGATTTATCCAGTTCTGATAATGTTTTACGTGATTAATTACAGGTTCTAGTTGTAATTCTTCCATTACATCTTCATTGCGTTTGTGATCCCATTTCGTATATCCTGCTGTATATCTCATAAATTTCATTTCATTATCCGTTATTCTGCTTTCGTCTTTCTTCCTCAATGTCCATGCCTCACTGCCGTAACAAAGTACAAGTCTCGCCAAGGTTTTGTATAGGCGAATTCTAGTATGCCTTTGTAGTAGGGAAGGTTTCATAATGTTGTTAATTATTTCCATTGTTTTGGTGTATTTAGAAATTTTCTGTGAAATGTCTACTTCATCGAAAAAAGATAATGTGTATCCGAGATATGTAAAATAATTTACTCTTTCTAATATTTTTTAATCTAAACATATTTTAAATGTTATTAGTGCTTGTGTTGTGATTGCTGTATAATTTAAAATCGCTGACGTAAAGTGCCGTTCGTCCTGAAATTTATAAAAGAGTGGCTGAAGTTCAATCATTTATTGTGCTGTATATTTTCCGTTTTTTTTAGCTGTATTTAATTATAGACTAGTATCTTTAATTCCTAGGTGATATAGCGAAATGCTTGTTGCTTTTATACTGTCTATTAATCCGTGTAATTGAGGTCCAATCTGGCATTCGATTTCATTTAACTGAAATTTTATTATATTCAACCAAGGGAAACCAAGAAAAACCTCGCTTGGGCGTGGATTCGATTCCCGCTTGGACTGACTACCTGGTTGGATTTTTCCCGAGGTTTTCCCCAACCGTAATGGGAATGTCAGGTAATCTATGGCGAATTCTCGGCCTCATCTCGCCAAAACCATCCTGCTATCATCATTGGTGATATGCTAGTGTTAAAAGTGTGTGAATCAGGAATGAATAACGATATTATAGTAACCACTTCCAAATTCCCGCAATAATCCAGAACTTTTATAATACCAGTAAACATTAAATTTGACTGTTTTTAAACAGCTATGTGCACAGACTTCGTAGTAGAGCATTTAAGGTATACATATACAGGGACATCATTTTATTTTTACTAACATTTTTAATATTTACCTGGCTATACCTTTAGAGAACCGGAAACAGTTTGCTACCCCCTTCCACGACTGTAGTTCGATGATACTGGCGTAAAACACAAACAAACCACTCTACTAGGTATAGGAGGAAAGAAAAGTAGTTCATCCATTTGCGTAAACTAGGAAATATCGCGATTTTGAGTTCGATAATTTTCATTAGGTTTTGTTCAATCAAAATACAGCACTGTATTAAGAATAAGTGTTTTTACTCACGAAATGAGTTATCCATGAGAACGTAGGCCTATTCATTATGCAGTGTATATTATACTGTCTATAACACATTAGTGTACAATATAGAGAAAGAAGTTAAATTGAAAAATAATCATAATATGAATATTTAAACACATTTTTGAAAATGGTGGCCGTTCATTTCGATACAGGCTTCAGTTCTTTTGTGCATATTATCGCACTATAGACTCTTGCATCTAATTCCAATTGCCAGTTTCCTCCTTCGTACTAGTAACTCATGTTGAAATAATTCTGTACCTACTCTATAAAAGACTACCTTACGTACTGTAAATTCAATCTTAACTTCTGCCCGACCCGCACAGATAAAATTACTGAGACATGCTATCTACTGTCCGTCCAAGTGGTTATGCTGCAAGATCGTAGAAAGGGGGGAAATCACGTGACAGTTAATTACTTAATGAGGCCCTTTTATTTAAGTTATTTTAAACAGTTGTATAATATTATGTAAACGTTCAATTCCTAACATAAATTAATGTTTTCAGAAAAGAGCTAAGACAGCCCAGAGGGGCGTGCAGAAGCAGGTGAGGGAAATCGGGATGCGACGTAGGCAAACGGACAGTACCTGTGCGAAAATACGATTCAATATTGAAAGCTCTTTCGTCACTGGAAAACGCGAACATATTTCTGGAACGTACTATACTCAGTAACTCAGTGCTGTTTACTATTTGCGGCGTTGGTTCTGCGTGGAGGACAGTTGGAACTTCATTAGTAGAAGGGGTGGGAGTGAAGTATATTCAAAAACTCAGGTACAATAAAAATTGAAGTGAAAATAAAATGATGTCCCTGTATATAAAGGAAATTTAAGAACTATATTGAATAGAATACAGAGTGAAGTGCCTAATTTTGATTGAGAGCTCCGTAATTGGCTGAAAAACTGAGACAAGACAGGACGAGAGCCTAAAGAAAGAAGTGGTGTAGGTGTCCTTTCTGCTCTTCGCGTGCCCCGTGACTCGAGAAGCTTCTCCATTCCGTTCGGCAGGTTTTTGGCATGCAAGCCATGCGGGCAGCCGGCAGCAGGTGCTCCTACGTGCCGAGACTAAGGATGTGCCGGGTACAGCCACGAAAATTATAACAAGCCACTCAATAAATTACTTTCAATTAAAACTCCTTGCATTCAATTCCACAGTTTATTTACGAGAATTCTCGTAGAAGACACAATGTCGCCAGCGTGCTTCCTTGTTCGATACCAGCCTCGCTTGATATACTAGATAACGTTTTAATTAGCTGGTTATGTGACTGGGATCTTCTTGTCACGTTTTAATTACGAGACATTCGACGTGGAATAGAGTTGTCGACAGTGAGATTCTGAGGAGGAGTGATGGTCGTCCTACGCAGTGCAGTTTCCATGGAAATTGCAGCGGTCTCTAGCATTCTTCTAAAATACACGTATTTATGTAAGTTTATCGCTACATACGGTCTCACTAATAAAAACTCTATATACAGACGTTTAACTGTCTTATACTTATACAATGAGTAGCTCGTTTATAAGTCGTGTGTAAATTCCTTACTAATAATCACTACATACATCGTGTATAACAGTACAACTGTTACACAGCTAAGTCATATTTTCGTCATTACTTCATTACGAAAGGTAATAGAATATCTGAGGTCCTCTATTGCATCCGGTAGAGCCCTCTATCGATAGTAAGTATCGATAGTACATCTGGCTCTGATTACCACACTATATTTTGGTCAAAGAGTACAAGCTACAGCAATATTATTCTAATTGTTCTGTACTCTTTGGTTTGTTCTTCCGTGGTTACAAGGCAACCATCATCATAAAATAACAGTCGATACGAACAACTGTTAGAGGGGCGGCCATTTTTTCTCTATACACAACGCTTAAACAAGGAGTTTCGTGTATATAACTACTGCAAAGGAATTCCCATTGTATAGTTACAAACTGTTTATACATCCATCGCTTATGCATGGTTTATTAGTAACGTTTTCTGTCCCAACTCTGCATAAGTCTCGTATAAAAATTATACACGGTTTATTAGTAGGACCGATACTGTATAAATCTCTTACCATTAACTTATATATCTTAAAACGACATTAAACAACTATAAGGCGTCGAAGAATAGAATAAAATTATTTTCGATCCATCCCTCTATCGTCCACTTGTTTAATTATATCGTATGCACCAGCAGTGCATATTCATTAATACATCGATCTACTTAACTATTTATTGAGTATCAATCCAATCTATCCACCCATTCATTCATTCATTCATTCATTCATGCACAACCGTCCATCCTTCCAAACTCCAACATACCCAACCAACCACCCAAGGTTTTGCACGGTAGACGGAATACTAGGCGCACTTCATCATACATGAAACTTACATTATCTGAGTACACAGTCGTAGAAACTATTAAAGAAAATTTACTTTGCTTTATTTAAAAAATGTGTTTGCTTAATATAGGCCTACAATTGATTGGATACTTTAATACACTTTCTTCGTAACTAATACATAAATGAACAAATGGACACCAGTAACAACAAAGGAAATAACTGTAATGCATAATATGAAATTTGGTGTGTAAAGAAACACAAAAACAGAATAAATTACAATTACTTACTAAATAAAAGAGCAAAGAAGTACATATATTCTAGTGTAACATTTATACTTTAAACTCAAAATGCGTACCTCTAAAACAGTAGTTGTTAATATATCATGTATTTGAATTACTCTAACCAGCTGCATTATTATTCCATTAATTATTTTTAAGAAGATGGAGTGTTATTAACAAAAAGAAAAGTGCTTTCAAGCTCTAATGCTTGTGCTTTCACGATGTATGTTGTTGCTTTTCACGATGCCCAACTGTAATACCTGGATGAATGAATCAATATATGAATTAATCAATCAATTAATTAATCACTCAATGAATCCATGGATTAATAAATCAATTAGTCTATGGATGAGTGAAGCAATGAATCTATGGATGAATGAATCAATGAGTCGATGGATGGATGGATGAATGGATAGATGGATCGAGGAAGAATTATCAATTAATGATAATAGCTACTTTTCTACGGCTCCTGGAACTCCTGCATGGCTCAGTGTGGTCTGCCTTTGCCGTCCACTCACAAAGAGTAAGAAACAACTCAAATATTCGATAAACCGAACACTGAAACACTCCACGAGACAGAAGAGCTTTGCATACTGACTACAGCGCCAGGCGTTCAACAGCAATGTAGGCCTATAATTTCTATCTTTCGTAACCTTTTTTTACACGACTCTAATCGGTATAGTACAAGGCTACCTCTTAAAGCAGCACAATCCCAAAGGAGATACATTTCCACATCGCATAACTATTTGTCATCCAAGGAAAGCTATGAAATAAGTTACAATATTGTAAATTTATTCCAACTCAACAATGTAATTTTATTATCTCAACAATAATTATCACTCTCTACAATTTAATTTCACTCCCATCAACAATGGGATTTGCTCTCAGCACAGCAACATAGCGTTCGTTATTGCACTCCACAAACGACAATGACAATTTACTTGGACTATTACGAACAACAATGAACTGTTAATCTTAACTAATATTCACAAAGCACTATTTACAGCACAGAACTGTCAGTTCTCAGTTCACAGCTCGTTTGTCTTGGCTAGTTCTTCTAGCTCAGTCACTCGCGTTCACAGAATCTCGAACCCCAGACCTTCGGAGACGATCCGCTGAACTTCGAACTCAGGTCCCCCAACTGCGGTCCACTGCACTCGAGCTCCGGGCTTCAGGCTCCACAGTTACAGACACAACTCAAGTCGCGCTCTGGTCTCGAAGCGGGCTTCACTGCTACACAAGACTAATTCGCTTACTGTCCAAATCTGCCTGTAACAACACTGGCTTAATGACGGACTGACTGACGTTCACTTGCGTCTTCTCTTTTATATAACCAAACCATAGTTACGAGAAAGTTCGCGGTCAGAATGGCATTCTCGAATAATCGGGATATTTCCGCTTCGACGGACTTCTGGACGATTCGGGAGGGACCGTCCTCCCCCCTTCACTCCGCACGTAGCAGTTTGCTTCCTTCCTCACTCGGCAAGTAGCAGATGCACGCGCAGCCTCCCCTCGCCGCGTTGCCGTAATACGCCCCCTCTGCCCTCTCAGCATGCAGATGCTCCCCGTACCAGCGTTTCGTCTGCCGCGCGCCCTGTCGGACACGTGTTCGAACCCCGGTGCAGCTGTCACAATATTTTCAAAAGTTATGCGGCGGTAGAAGCGTGGATATTCATAACAGTGATACGGTTTCACTCAAATATTTTCTAGAAAAATCGAGAGAAAAACACATCCTCAGCAACTTAATGGTGTAAATATTTTATGTTGCCAATAAACGGTAATGTTGACATTTTAATAAATAAAAAAGATGCATTCTTAACATGGAAAGTGTCACAATTCTTGGTATGTAATATACTAAATTTTAAATATGGAATATTTACTGACAGTTCACCTGGCCTGTAAGAAAATATTATAGTATAATTGTCATGGCAAATAGTAAACGAAGAAAATTGTAAATTCAACTTACTCTAATAATTTCTTTAATAATGATAAACTTGCACTGAATGTACCCTAAAAATATTTTTGATTACCGGCTACATTATATATGCCTAACAGCTATCACATTTGTATCTTATAATGTATTCTTTTCTTGAGAAAGATGAATGCGGTAGCTTCCCGTTGCTTTCCACATACCACTCTCTCATTCACATCGTGAAAGATCCCAGAGGACCCGAGCGTGGAGGTGAGGAGAGTGGATTTGACTAATTAGGTCCTTCGGACTTCACCGAAATTCACCAGTATCAGTTCTATCAAGATTTTGACCCCATCAGAGACCGGAAAAGCCTAATTAGCTACTGGAGCTAAATGACAGATGTGAGCAGTATGGGATGAAGATAAATGCAAATAAGACTAAGACAAGTGTCACAGGAAGAAAAATAAAGAAGATAAACGTGAGAATTCTAAATGCGGCAGTGGAACAAGTGAACAGCTTCAAATACTTGGGATGTACTATAAGCAGTAACATCAGCTGCTGCCAGGATATCAAAAGGAGGATACCAATTGCCAAGGAAGCGTTTAATAGAAAAAGGAGCATCTTCTGCGGACATCTGGAAAAAGAACTAAGGAAGATACTAGTGAAGTGCTTTGTATGGAGTGTGGCACTATATGGGGACCGAAACATGAACACTACGACAAAGTGAAGAGAAGCGAATAGAAGCATTTGAAATGTGGATATGAAGAAGAATGGAGCGTGTGAAGTGGACAGACAGAGTAAGAAATGAAGCTGTACTGAAAAGAGTTAGTGAAGAAAGAATGATGCTGAAACTGATCAGGAAGAGGAAAAGGAATTTGTTTGGTCACTGGCTGACGAGAAACTGCGTAGGTTACTGAAGAATGCACTGGAAGGAATGGTGAACGGGAGAAGAGTTCGGAGTAGAAGAAGATATCAGATGGTAGACGACATTAAGATATATGGATCATATGAGGAAACAAAGAGGAAGGCAGAAAATAGGAAAGACTGGAGAAAGCTGGATTTGCAGTGAAAGACCTGCCCTTGGGCAGAACACTGAATGAATGAATGAATGAAAGAATGAATGAATGAAAGAATGAAAGAATGAATGAATGAATGAATGAATGAATGAATGAATGAATGAATGAATGAATGAATGAATGAATGCTTTCACATAACTTGTACATATAATGATTTGAGCACGTTTTACCCCAAACTGTACTTAACACATGCGTGTGCTAAGCTAAGGCTATGTTAAAAAGAGTAGGCCTAAGTGAAAGACTACATCTTTGGGTAATTTTACAGTTTCGCTAAAACAACGTATTCTATTCTTGAAGGCATGCACTTAACTACAGGATATGAAGCGAAGTGGGGGTCATTATGTATTAACATATTGCTGATGTCGTGGTTCGAGCGTGGGTCAGTTGATTACAAGCACCGCGCTCTCCCATACCGGTCCTCGGCTTGTACTTGAGAACCCAGCCCGGGGCGCGAAGCGGAGGCCATATTTTTGCCATTTTTATACCGTTACACGATTCATAATGTTCACAAATTGCAGGTCATAGATCGGAAGAAATATTTTATATGGACCATCCCTTTAGTTAATGATAAAACAGCATTAGAAATCCTCATGTTACATGTTACGAGTTCATTTCCCGCGCGTCCCTTAAGCTATGTTCATTGCTTTAATTACAGGGCACAGTTCCCATGTTAGTTTTAGCTGCGGTCCGGGCAGCAAGCCTCCTTAATTGAATTTTGTACACTTACGTTATGATTTCTCTCTCGATTTATTATACCCGTGTCGTAATTAATTAAATTCTTGAATGGAACTTATAATTAAGTGCTCGTGCACTCGGAACGTGGTATGGATGGGAAATGATCGGAATATCATTAGCAGGGTACATGCGCCAAGTAGCTCCTTCTGCGTGAAGCAGTTATTCTGCAACAGGCTATCGTAAATAAGACGTTTCTTGTATCTTACAAAAACGAAACGAACCTGCCACTATTAATAATATTATCAGAAAAGCAACATGTTTGCAAAAACCGAATCCATTATTCAAGATACATTAATGAAATTATAGCTATTAAGTATGCTATAGCATTGAAGTTAAATTTCCCATGAAACATAACAAACGCAGACCAAAGAAACCAGCTGAATATCATAAACATTACAGAGCTAATAAACAAGTATAAAAAATATTGGCTCGACAACATAGTGGGAATTCCAGCAGTGAGAATTAATATAAAAAAACTCTTGAACTATAGACCGAGATATGGTTGTCAGATCTGTCGTATTTTACTCGCATTTTTCCAGTCTCCCGTCTCACATATTTATAATGTTTTCTCTCTATTTCATAAAATTTTATTTATTTAATTATTTACATATCGTCGTTGTTCCTGTGATAACTTCTATGTGCAAAACATAAAATTTTTCAGTAGAAAGAAAAAACACATTCATTCATCCTATGGCAGCCGTACATAGGAGACTGTGAATTCTTACATTTTCGAAACAAAGAAATATAATTATATATAGGAGAATTTATTATTTGCTGTATCACAATCAAGTTATTTATTAGAGAAAAAATCTGAAAATCGATAAATATGTCACATAGGAGTTATTGCAGGAACAACGACGATATTCACTTATTCATTTACTTATATATTTCCTTACTTATTTATCTATCCATCTACCTATATATCTACCTGCATACCTACAAATATATGTATCTACATATCTACCCATCTACCCTCTCATCTATCCATCTACCCACCTATCCACCCATCTACTCACCCACCTACCCATTCATCCATTCATCCATCCATCCATCCATCCATCTACGTATATACTTACCTACTTATATATCTATATACCTACATACGTATATATCTATCCCACTGCCTATGTATCTATCTACCTATATATCTTTATTATTATTATTATTATTATTATTATTATTATTATTATTATTATTATTGAGATGGGCAGGACATGTAGCACGTACGGCTGAATCCAGAAATACATACAGAATGTTAGTTTGGAGACCTGAGAGGAAAAAGACCTTTGGGGAGGCCGAGGTTGATATTAAAATGGATTTGAGGGAGGTTGGATATAATTGTAGAGACAGGACTAATCTTGCTCAGGATAGGAACCGATGGAGGGCTATGTGAGGGCACCAATGAACCTTCGGGTTCCTTAAAAGCCTTAACTATTAGTATTATGTTACGGCATATTTGTTAATATCTTTATAAAGTCTGTGAAACGTAATTTTTTCACAGCTATTCATTTTTTAACAAATAACAAGATAAATTTCATATTGTGTTTTTTTTGTTATGTTTTATTTAACGACGCTCGCAACTGCAGAGGTTATATCAGCGTCGCCGGATGTGCCGGAATTTTGTCCCGCAGGAGTTCTTTTACTTGCCAGTAAATCTACTGACATGAGCCTGTCGCATTTAAGCACACTTAAATGCCATCGACCTGGCCCGGGATCGAACCCGCAACCTTGGGCATAGAAGGCCAGCGCTATACCAACTTGCCAACCAGGTCGACTTCATATTGTGTCGGCTTCATTTTATTACAAGGTCGGTACTAGACGATAGGTCTATCTATAATAAAGATAGCATTGATATAATTCGAACGTGCTGAAACACCCAAGCACAGGGATTATATTGAAGGAGGAATAGGAGGACTATGTCTTATGTCGATGTAGATTTTGTTATTCTGACAGTGAAAAATTAAAGAAGGGAAAACGATACAAAAATACTCAAATCTAAATATGTTATTTTTTAAGTTCAAGGAGGGGGGTGGGTTCAAACCCGGTAACCCACTCCTTGCGTACGCCCCTGGAACAGGAAAACACATATAGAATATACAGGATGGAAGTACTACGGTATAACTATGCAGATTTTAACAGCATATTCCTTGCATAGAGTACAAATAATAATACATAAGATTTAAAATACCGATAATGTAAATTGTGAACAATTTTAATACAACCCTTGCCTTGACAAATTACTGCGTACGCCACTGTCCAGTTCAAGTGACTGTCCAATTCCAAACAAAGAAAATTTTTGCCTATAGGTTTAGGAAAGTTCAGGATAACAGACAGGGTTTGGAATTGAACGGGTTACATCAGCTTCTTGTCTATGCGGATGACGTGAATAGGCCTATGTTAGGAGAAAATCCACAAACGATTAGGGAAAACACGGAAATTTTACTTGAAGTAATGAAAGCGGTAGGTTTGGAAATAAATCCCGAAAAAAACAAAGTATATGATTATGTCTCGTGACCAGAATTTTGTACGAAATGGAAATATAAAAAATTGGAGATTTATCCTTCGAAGAGGTGGAAAAATTGAAATATATTGGAGCAACAGTAACAAATATAAATGACACTCGGGAGGATATTAAACGCAGAATAAATATGGAAAATGCGTGCTATTATTCGGTTGAGAAGCTTTTGTCATCCAGTCTGTCAAAAAATCTGAAAGTTAGAATTTATAAAACAGTTATATTATGTTCTGTATGGTTGTGAAACTTGGACTCTCACTTTGAGAGAGGAACAGAGATTAAGGGTGTTTGAGAATAAGGTTCTTAGGAAAATATTTGGGGCTAAGAGGGATGAAGTGTATTGCTTATCATTTTATTGTGTATTGTTTATATTGTGTATACCACTGCCACCGGGTGCTTGCCCACTTGCAGTGTAAATAAATACATACATACAAGTTACAGAAGAATGGAGAAAGTTACACAAAGCAGAACTGCACGCATTGTATTCTTCACCTGACATAATTAGGAACATTAAATCCAGACGTTTGAAATTGGCAGGGCATGTAGCACGTATGGGTGAATCCAGAAATGCATATAGAGTGTTAGTTGGGAGACCGGAGGGAAAAAGACTTTTGGGGAGGCCGAGATATAGATGGGAGGATAATATCAAAATGTATTTGAGGGAGGTGGGATATGATGATAGAGAGTGAATTAATCTTGTACGGGATAGGGACCGATGGCGGGCTTATGTGAGGGCGGCAATGAACCTTCGGGTTCCTTAAAAGCCATTTGTAAGTAAGTAAGGTTCTTTGAGGTCATCCTTTAGTATAGATAGTCTATCACTTAATTACCCGCTCAGTTTGAGAGTTGTACACGTCATTCATTAAATGTGTTTGAATAGAGGAACTTTCTTCCACATATACAAAATTGCATTCACACACAAAATGAGTACTCATGTGCAGTAATGGGGTAAGTATGAATGTATTTCGTATATACTTACCCCATTATTGCACGTGTATGTTCAAATATACTTTGTTCGTGTTTGAGAGCTGGACAGGTAATAGGTTGATAAATTCTCTTTCAATGTAGTAAGGCATCATCAATCAGAGGCAGTCACTATTTCGCGTTATCAAAATATTTACTGACTATCTCTGCAGGTGGGATTTCAAATGATAGTTGTAAATTCCAGTATTAAATTTATCGACTATGTGAACACGTCTTTTTAAAACAATGTTGCTAATTTTATGGGATAAACTCTACTTAGTAGTATGTAAAACAGTTTAGAGCATTCAGTCCATAACTGTCTACAAATCAAACTCCAATTCTTAGCCTGGTATAAAGAAATGGGCAGTAAAGTATAGCAGGTGCACATAGTCTGGTCGGTAGCTAAAGAAGAGCTATATAAACAGCAGGACGTTTTTCTTACAAGTTCTCTAATAAATCATTTATACGCACGGGAGCACGTACAACTGTGTACAATTGCTGCCTGCCTTGAGATGTATTCTTCTCAGGACTCGGGCAAATCATCGTATCTTGCTCCCGCCTCGGGGCTGCCGCGTTTCCCCACACTTTACTACACATTTATGAAGTGTTGCAAATGGACGCATTCGACTGACGAGTCTATTAAGAACCTACTGCAATTTGTTGTAAAGATGTAGCGCTTGTCTAATGAGCAGCTGTAGCATTTCTTTTTGTAATTAACGTCGAAAAAATTAGCTTCCAACCTATGCTGGAACAATTAATTATGTAAGCACCAAGTAAGCCGGTCATGGTGTAGGTAGCAGTTAACAATCGTATCTGTATGTACACTGACGTTCAAAGATGTCTGTCCATAATAATCGATAGTGATCGATAATTTGTTGGTGTAAGTATGGCTTCTTTAGTTATTACTTCCATGAATAGATGGCGAAGATAATAGTCAGTGTTGCAATCGTACATAAATATAGCCGCATTATAGAATTCAATTTTTCATAGCCCTGATTGTAAAACAATACTGGGTTAAGCTGGAAATCATTGATATTTCCAATTATGAGAATAATTCTGTAGTGTTCGGGAAAAGTGGCACAAGTTAAACGTTAATTTTACAGGAGAAGAAAAAAACTGTCTTCACTGGTTTATGTCGATTTGATATTTGATTATCTTCTGTATTAATTATTGCAATGGGAGAAATACTTACTGTATGTCTCTTTTCCCAAGCGAGCAGATGTTCCGTAAGTTGTCAATAAATTAATAAAAAATGTTTGTGGGAACTGACTTATGCCACTTTTCCCAAGCACTGCAGAATTTATGCTTAATCTACATAATCATTTTTCCTGACAATTTTTTAACCGCCCTAATAATGGTACCATATATTGAGAACTAGCGGAACTCTTTCAAAGATTGTCAATTTTTCATATGTTTGGTTCTGACTTGTCCCGTGGTTGGAAAGTTCGCTTACACATAATAAAATCGTAGGGCAGATATCTTTGAACGCCAGTGTACACAGTCGCCGACGTAGCTGAGGGATAAAGAGGTGATCTTTTGGCCCGAGGCTGCACTTTGGCGTGAGTTCGAGATCCCTTGGACTGACTGCCTGGTTAAATTTTTGTCGAGGCTTTTTTCAACTGTAGGACGAATGTCAGATAATCCATGGCGATTACCCCGACTCATATTGTGAAATACCTTCTCGTTAACACTCATTCCATCAATATTAGATAACTTCGCAGTTTAAAGAGAGTCGTTAAATAGAAGATTAACAGCCACCGGCGTAGCTCAGTCGGCTAAGGCGCTTGCTGTCGATCCGGAGTTGCGTTCGGACGTGGATTCGATTCCCTCTTGGGCTGATTACCTGGTTGGGTTTTTTCTGAGGTTTTCCCCAACCGTAAGGCAAATGTCTGGTAATCTATGGCGAATCCTTGGTCTCATCTCGCCAAATATCATCTCACTATCACCAATTCCATCGACGCTAAATAACCTCGTAGTTGATACAGCGTCGTTAAATAACCAAGTTAAAAAATAGAAGATTAACGGCCTCACTAATAAACAGTTTCGTACTCTCTGCGGTGGCTGAGTGGTCAGATCTCCAGCTTGTCGCGCAGGCGGTCCGGGTTCAAGTCCCGGTCAGGTCTGCGATTTTTTCATTAAAAAATCCATAGTGACACTTTGGTGGACAACGTCGCAGTTGGGGTTTTTCTCGGGGTTCTTCCGTTTTTCCCCATATTAGGCATCTACATCATTTCGTCATTATTTTATGCAGCATTCTCCGATCGCCGGCTGGCGACGCACGGAGGGGGCTGGCCTAGAGACGAAGGAGTTGCTTGCTCGAAACCTGGGTACGCAGAGAACCTTAGTATAGTCAACCGGTGTGGCTTTGGGAATGCGTCTAGCTTGAGGGTTAGCGCAATAGATCGTAACAGGTCTAGGCTAGCGACTTTGAAGTTAATGTACGATTCTACGGAATAATAAGGGTGTAATTGATTAATTGTTATTTGAAGTACTGTATCAGTGAAAAAGTGTGTTGTGTCGAAGTATGTTGTATCAGTGAAGTGTGTTTGTGTCAGAGAATTTTTATAGTTTTAGTTTATAGTGATAGTGCAAATTATTTGAACAGTGAAATGTTTTTGAAGTGTTACTGAAATTAGGATAATGTCGGTGAAATGTGTCGTAGTTCCAGTGCAATGAGTCAGTTGAGAGCGAAATGAGTGTAGTGCTGAAAGGTACTAGTGCATGTATGAACATATATATAATAATGGGTTTAGGTACGAACTTAGGGTTAAGATGTAAATTAGATTTACTTTAAATGTTATTTTATGCTCGACCATGCCGAAATGTAGTAATTATACACCTGGTAGCAGCCCTTTAACGGACCTCATTAAAGTACACCTATTCATTAAAGTTCAGGTGTTCCACCAATCAGAAAATACCATTGTAGCAATATAAAAGCGCAAGTATAGATTATTCTCGGATATGCAATCGAAAGACAACTAGCGAAACGTCACGGAAGCTGGAAATCCAATACTGTCGAAGAAGGTTGTGTTTTGTTGCTATAATAATTAGCGTTAATTGTAAATAATATTCAAATAAATTCAATTTGTCATCTCGTTTTTCAATGTCTAAATCAATTTCAAGGTTATATCAAGATTAATATTTATTTTACTCTCTAGATTATATCAAGGTCAATGACATTTGTGTCTCGGAAAAATCAATACTTTCGCGTCTGCGCACATCTCACAATTTACGAGATATTGCACAAGGTCAGTTCCGCTCCCCAGTCAGATAATAATAACATGAATACTTATGAATAATTTCAAATTAGAAATATGGTCGAGCATAAAAAGTCGTATGAAACTTGCCTATAATGGTAATTAAGACGCTCGTGTGAAAATTATGAAACTCGCTTGCGCTCGTTTCATAAACATACTCGCGTCTTAATTACTACCATTATAGGCTCGTTGCATAATGTATTATTAAGTGATCGTGTTTCTTTTAATTTAGGATGCTCCTTGTTAATATTATTATACTATTGTTATTTTATTATTATTATTATTATTATTATTATTAATTGTCATTATTGAGTGCAATTAGTTACCACTGTCACCGAATATTTTCCGTTTGCAGTATGAATAAATACATACTACATACATAGCCAGCCTCTGGAATAGAACCTCGGACCTCCCAAGTAAAAGACGGGTATTGATTACTACTACTACTACTACTACTACTACTACTACTACTAATAACAATAATAATAATAATAATAATAATAGTAATAATAATAATAATAATAATAATAATAATTTAATTTTTTTATCACGATTGTCATGAAGTTCAAGAAATGCTGTCTTTAAGCCCTAATTTATGTATTATTGTATTTTAAAATATTATTACACATGTCTTTAGAAGCAGAAAAATATAATATTAGGCGTGTAATCAGCTTAGTAAAGACCACCACTTAAGACAACGGAGCGTAGAGAAAATAAAATGACAAACTCATTCACTTCCTATAGAAGGGAGGGATACATTTCTACTTCTTTGCTCTGAAATCGAACATAGATACTCTGGATTATAGAAAAGTACGCTACCATATGATTGACGTGAGAGTGTGTAAATCTATTTAGCCCTTTCATTCACTGTGTCCTCTACAGAGGACGGCAACTTCAATGCCGCTTCATGGACAATGAGTTGTTGAAAGCGAGTCCTTTCAAATGGACAGTTCATATCTGGAAATCCAGGCATCATGCTGTAAAAATGAGACTGTGGGCAATTAACAAAAACTTAAAAAGAGTCAAGAACAAACAATTAGACTTTTCCAAACAAAAACATAATTCGTAACTGAAAGGGTTAATAGCGGAAATGGTAATGAGAAAGAAAAATTGAAATTTAAACGAATATAAGAAGGCATGCATGCATATATATATATATATATATATATATATATATATATATATATATATATATATATTGGACTATCGGAGGAAATGGAGATTGAAGAATGGGATGAAATCGAACGATTCGCATCGAGATACGGTTTCGGCGTTATTTACTAACTGGAAGTAGCAAGGAATAAAGTAGTCGGCAGAGAAACAAGAAAGCTGTTAGCTATATATGGATGTTGTACATCCCAGATCAGATGTAGATCGTTTAAATGTGCCTACGAAAGGAAAAGGAAAATGACATCTACAAGCAGAAGATTGTTATATCCTTCAAATAAGTAACAAAGCGCATTTCACTTTAAAGCAAGCTGCAAAACTTGCGTACGTACTTCAAGCCGTCACTGCGGGTAGCATTCTGAGGATGTAATTACGGACAATGACAACGGAGTAAAGAAAAAAAAAGTAAAGAATATGCGCTAAGAATCATGTAAGAATTCACTTCATAAAATAACGACAGAAAAGGAGGGGTAAGAAAAAATAAAGTATAGTAAAGATAAAGCTTAGATGAACAGATGGGAGGAAAGAACGAAAAAAATATAATAAGGGTGAAAACACAAAGAAATAAAAAATGAATAATGAAAAAGAGGGAACTCACAACTCCAACTCTCGTACTTCGGGCGTAAAAAGCGATTGAAAATAGGAAGTGAGCGAAAATAATTGTTGTATGTCTTCTGTAACTACAATATGTAACAATATTCATTATGGAATAAAATGAATGTCTGTAATGCATAGAACAGGTCTAGTTATTTACGATACAAGTGTTAAAAATAACATTTTACTTTGTGAATAGGGATATTTTCGAAATGAGGCCGAAGGCCAAGTGTAACAAAACCTGCGAACAAAATAAAACGATTTTTAACATCTGCGTCGTACACAATTTTTCAGACATCCGTTCGTCCTTGCTGGTATAACATTCGGGGAACAACCGGGATCGGCCGTACCGCGTGGTCTGCAATTTGGCGAGTCACCTAGCAACTATCCAAGCGAAAAAACCCGTCTGATTTCTCTCAGTAGCCACGAGGTAGCTAACAGTGTTTTACGTATTTGTTTAATTATTGTTGTAACGATCGATATAGAAAATCATATTTCAAAGAAGTATCTTCCAAAAGAACTCGCTTTCTAGTTGGTTTTAAAAGAGGTATAGTATCACTGTTGAACGCAGTAGCAAGGAATGACTGGGCACTAGGCGTCTTGCGTGGCAATGTGACCAACAGATATATTACCTAGGTTAGTATTTCTCAACCGCCGGGCCAAGAGATATTTTCCTCGAATTTGCCATTAGTTTTACTTTTGTAAGCATTTTTGACGAATAGATATGTTATAGTGGAAGTATTCTTAGGAGAATAATTTTCGTGGTCATGCCGAAAAGCGCAGATCCAGATCGTCTAAACATTAAATTCTAAAATCTAAGTAAATAACATCTGTGTAGCAAATGTCAATGACTAAGCCACTTATTTTGTTAACGATCGCGATTTTCAGAAATCTTTCAACATTCGAGAAAGGGAATACCGCTGTTTATGACCGGCCATAAAATTGCCTTCAAGCCGATTACAACAATGGGTGGCGAATCCTCTGTTCTCAAAACTGAACGAAAAACATATGTTGCAGATGTCAGTGACATATTAGTTGGAAAGTATAAACAAAATTTGTTCACTGAAATTGAAGGTTAAGGTAGTCTATATCCGAATAGTTATAATCAGGCTTAGGATCCGAGACAACTTAAGAATGAAGTGAAGTTACAGTGCAACAGAGTACAGATGGAGTGACTGGCTTGTTGAATTTTATTTACCTATGTGTTTGTGTTAAGTTCTGTTCGTGATCAGAGGTACAGTATTCTTCCGATTCTCCCTACGAAATGAACTCAGCTCATCACAGTGCATTTTCAATTCATAGTGAACAGTATGTACAGTACATGGTTGTTCATTGTAACGCTAACGACTTCAATGTCGCCGAGGGACATGAAAACTTGTGAGGTATGTATCCTACTTCATTTTCCACCGTCACTGGATTGTACTATTAACAGTAGAATATAACGCAGCACATTGACGTCGTTGTTTAATTCACAGTATGTCTGTCTACTATGTTCAAGGAACTCTATAGTCAAGTTGTACGTACATTGATTGCTAAAGTGTCCCGGATCCTAAGTCTGGTAATAATGATTACTGTCACTTCGCAAGTTCTCATTGCAGTGTGTAAGTGCTTGTTTCAAAACCCGAATATCGTTGAAAGGTATTTAAGAGTAAATTTATTGGGACCGGTTCCTCGTGTTAAAAAAAAATAATTTACCGGGCTGTAGTCTTTCAAAGGTTGAGAACCGATATAGCCATAGGTATCGGTAAGCTTATTCGTTATCTACTGAAACCAAACGCTTGTGTGCGCCGTAGCGTACAGTAAAAACCTTATGGTGGGAGTAAGTGAGCTCGCTAAATACAAGTAGAAGCGTAGTGAGAGAGAGAAGCTTCTCAGTCCATTTTCTTCTTCCCCTGACGCGCAAGTAGGTTTCACGAGAAAACGAATAACCTATACCATGTGATGGAAAGTGACAGTGAAATGATAGAGGGAAACGGGGAATTCCATGAAAATCACTCAGGAAGCATAGATTTGTCTACCATAAATACGATTCCGCTACCATCAGGATTCGAACCCGTGTCCACAAAGAGCTACCAAGGTGGCTATGGTAATGACTGATCATGATAGCGACAATAAAAAATAAATAAACGACCACAAATCATATTTGGGAGTAAACTTACCATCAGCGAATATAAATCAAGAAACGTTAGTTAAATAGTAACCACAGTTGACCATGTTAATTACGTTCCCTGTTTTGATTACAATAACAAACGACATAGCTGAATGCATTTTCATTTATTCCGATGTGTCTGCTGTAAGTTGGGCTGTTGTTTAATTAATATATATGGGTATGTTGAACAAGAACAAGCTCATTGGGCATTCAGCGCGTGTGTTATATAAAATGGCCGAGTGAACACGGTAGTCCTGCTGCTACTATATAAAGCGAAGCCATATGAAATCATTTAATGGGAACGAGAAGCTGGAGCTGCTGTTAGGCTGGCTGGGTCGTGACGCGCTCTGCGCCCGCCCGCCTCATCACTGCGCCAAAAGCGGAGACAACACGGTGCAGAGCTGCGTCTGCTATTCTTCATGGCCGTACTGAATTCCGCCAGCGCACGGGTCCTAAGGGCCACTTCGCCAAATTCGTTACAAGAGACGAAGGAGAGACGTACTTATATCATGTGACGATTTATCACGAATAGTGATTCGAGTTCGAACCTAGACAGATTCCGTAAATGAATGAATGAATGAATGAATGAAGTGAATGAATGAATGAATGAATGAATGAATGAATGAATGAATGAATGAATGAATGAATGAATGAATGAATGAATAAACGAACGAATGAATTTATCAATGAGTGAGTGAATGAATGAATAATGAATGAATGAATGAAGTTAGTTAGTGGGGTAGAAAAAGGCCGCGTCAGCTACTATGGCTATTTGCGCCCTAACCTAAAATCCTTAAAAAAAAACAGAAAGAATGAATGAATGAATGAATGAATGAATGAATGGATAAATAAATAAATGAATAAATAATTAAATAATAAATTAATATAAATTAATAAGTAAATAAGTAACTAAATAAATAATAGATACATACATATATAGAAATAAGTATGAAATAGATAAGTAAATAAATTCATAAATAAAATAAAAGGATAAAAAATAACTAAGACAGTAAGTAAATAAGTAAATAAATACATAAGTATATAACTAAACGAATAAATAAATAAATAAATAAATAAATAAATAAATAAATAAATAAATAAATGTGAACGGAAGAAGAGTTCGTAGCAGGAGAAGATATCAGATGATAGACGACATAAAGATATAGGCTAATTATGGATCATAAACGGTGACTAAGAGGAAGGCAGAAAGTAGAATAGATTGGAGAATTATGGGTTTGCAGTAAAAGACCTGTCTTCCGGCAGAAAACTATGAGATAAATAATATTAAATAAATAACTAAATAAAGGCAATAAATAGAAAATTAAATAGGAGAACTGGGAAAATGAAAAAGTAAGGGAACAATTAGGTTTTTTATAAAATGAAATAATAATAATAATAATAATAATAATAATAACAATAATAACGGTGATGATTCTGTGTGCGACAGCCCAGAGAGGGCCAAGGCCTACTATACCAGCCGACTGTTGACCTCACGGCTATACGCATAAAAAAAAGATGAACAATCATCCAACGAACACGACGTGTGGTCAGCATGACGAGCCCTCCAGCCGTTATAGCTGGTTTTTGTTTCAGTAATCTGATTTCGCTACCTAATTAATTGTGAATTCTCACATTTAAATACATTTTAACAATATTTCTGTTCTCGTTTTCTTTGTCGTTTCCGTTCCCGGTTTATTGTGAACCAGCCTTTACACTGAAATTATTGGACGTACAATTCTATATTTAACTTTAAAACTGAAATTTATAATTTGGCTCATTTTCTCCAGGTTCATTAATTCCTGGGGGATGATTTGTAATTAAGACTTATTACATACATGTAATTAAATGTTAGTTATTTTTTATTTTTCAAGAAATTTCGCTAACTTACGTATTGACTTGAATAGGAAGTGAACTGTAACCAATATATCGATGGTGTTCGGCTGAAGAAGGTTGTCATTTTTTGTGCAAATTGAGTTTTGCTCCCCAGGTGGATACACAAGTTAAATTCTGCAAGTGAGTGTACATCGTTACTAGCATGACTTATAACTAGAAATTTTCAAAAATTTTATAGTCAGTCCTTTGCAGAATTTAAATGTGAATTCAAAAAGTCAAAGCTGTAAGTGCACACTTTATAACTTGGGTAGATGTACAGTGCACGTGGCGTTGTATTAATAATATTGATCTGAAGGTATAACTCACAATTATTAACCTGAACGTATCCAAGTCGATCCTAATTGACTTACTTGTAGACCAAGTCATGTATCAAGAGTAATGACGCCAGTTCGCGGACACTAACAAACAAAACTCCATGTCCACCACACCTACCTCAACCGTAAATCTGACTGCCTGGTTAGATCATTTTATAGACGCCATTTAATAGACAAATTTAAAACCTCAAGGGAGAACTAACACTTTCTATCTGAGGGGTGCCAAAACCCACGTTCATTAAAAGATTTAAACCGTACATAATCCTTCCTGGCAAAGTTGCATGAAAACATAACGAAGTACACCACATAAACAATCACAGAGTGAACAAGAAATAGCAAGGAGAAGAGGATGGAGAAGATCTTATTATTAGTGGATATCAGATGTGTAGAAAAATTCTGAGAATATATATAGGCATATACGGACCATGAAAAATGAAGTAATATAATTACGTCCTGCATTTTAGTTCTTGTTTCTTTGCCATTAAGGGCCGATTTCATGAAACATATTTAACTTTAATTGTTACTTAAAGTATCCTTAATTGACACTTAAGGGGAGAGGATGACATTTTTTGGTGAAAAATGAGTAAATTAAAAAAAAAACAAATTCTTTAAAATACTCTGTGATTTGTGTGGAATGCATAGCATAACATTTTGTGGGTATTTGTGCCCTTATCGGATGTTAAGTCGCCATTTTTAAACTTCCTGCATTATGGATTTTTAAATGACTCGCCCACTTTTATTGTTGTTTCCGGTAAATTAAATTTTCAAAAAACATTTTTTTAAATACCCTTTGATATGTGTGGAATGCATTGCATAACATTTTGTGGGTATTTGTGCCCTTATCGGATGTTGAGACGTCGTTTTTAAACTTCCTGCGCTATGGATTTTTAAATCACAAGCCGGCTTTTATCGGTTTCCAGTAACTTCATTTTTTTTGCTACATTGCTAGACAAAAATGGATATAATTTCTGAACTATTAAAGATACATGCATGAAATTTAGGACACACATTAGACTATTATGAAACTTTCCTCTGTAACAGAATTTTGTTAATTGATTTCATTTTAAAAATACGTCCGTTTGTTTGCAAGAAAGGAAATCAGAAAATTGTTATTAAATTTTAATTGTTTATTTTACAAACGTAGGGACTAATATCAAAATTCTGTTACAGACAGTTTATAGAACATGCTTTTACAAATACATTGCAAAAAACTGTTTGGATCTATCTTTAAAAACGGTTTAGATATATCGGTTTTAGCACAATCCTGCATTGGGTATATATATATATTTTTTTAATTTGGGCTCCCAAATAATTTTTTTCAATATATTTTTATTTGGTTGAGTTGCCACAGCTATGAGCTCTCTACATACAAAAAATAATATTTTACACCAAATAGGAAAAAAGTTTTAAAAAATACCATCCTCTCCCCTTAATGGGGCAATGTATTTCACCAACATAAATTGGGCTTTAATCTCTCGTTAAACTACATTTATGTTAATTGGCCAATATTTAGTCATTTAAATAATTAATCCTGTATTAAGGACAATAATTTTCATCATGGCGAGGACAAAGAGGACCTGATATTTGAAAATGATGATTTCTTACAAAGATGGGCAAAGATAATTTCTGAAAGATAAGATTATTTTAATACTATGGACGAAAAAGATATGCAAATGCGGTTTAGGCTAAGCAAGACATAGTCCTAAGCATTGTATATTTTGAATAGTACAAAAGGTGATTCAGAATTTTCAACTGATAGTTAAATACTTCATAATATTATTTAAATTATATATTTATTCAAGAAAAGTTTAATCAATCTTCGGTTCCCTAACCTACGGCAAATTATACCAATCTTTCTAGAGTAATAAATGTTTTATTTGTATTGATTATTTGCAATTATTGTCATTAAATCCAGACGTTTGAGATGGGCCGGGCATGTAGCACGTATGGGCGAATCCAGAAATGCATATAGAGTGTTAGTTGGGAGGCCGGAGGGAAAAAGACCTTTAGGGAGGCTGAGACGTAGATGGGAAGGTAATATTAAAATGGATTTGAGGGAGGTGGGATATGATGATAGAGAATGGATTAATCTTGCTCAGGATAGGGACCAATGGCGGGCTTGTGTGATGGCGGCAATGAACCTTCGGGTTCCTTAAAAGCCAGTAAGTAAGTATTTGCAATTATTGTATAAATTTGAGGTAAAAATGCTGACATGTAACTTTTTGAAACCTAATAATATACGTAGCCTACATTAAAAACATTAATTTCTTTTTTTAAATTTGAACCTTATTTTTGCACCGAAACCTTAGTATCACGAAATTAGCCGAGTCTGTGCTATCACTTATTCATGTATTTCTTTCTTGCATTCCTTCCATAATCGTGTTCATTTTTTTAAATAATGTTTTATTATTTATTGTACACTAGCCTAAGTTCTTCGTCATATTGTTTTTATATTGGTATTATTATTACTATTATTATTATTATTATTATTATTATTATTATTACTACTACTACTGCACTGCCGTCGGGCACGAATTCCACTCAATCGGGTGGCGCTAGTATAGGCTATAAGTCTGCTTTCCTTTCTTATTTCGATTTTGATTTTTCTTTTCCTTTTGTAATTATTTTATTAGTATTTTAAAATTATTCTTTATACGCTTAGGACTATTCTTTATGTATTAAAGTAGTATAATAAAATTGTAAAATCTTTTAAAATATATGTAATTTTTGTTAGTAATAAATTCAAATTCTTTAATACTATGTAATGTATACTGGAGAATGAAAAATTGCGCCCCAAATTTGTAACTGTGTCTGAACCAACACCGTCTTAGTACTCTGTAAACAATAATTCATAAAATTGTTACAATTAAAGAAGCCTAAGTATACCAGGAATTAATAACTCTTCTTATTTCAAATGATGACTACAAACCATACTAAAGTGCAATGAACCGTTGGAAACCATAAACTGAGAAAATTACTGTATAGGCCTAGTTCATGACGGCCACATAAAAATTGTTTTTCTAGTTACTTGTTTATGGATGCTGACTCTGTTGATAACAGCGTCATCTAATCAAGTACCTAATATCTCGCATACTCTTTCTCTCCCGCTCGTGCCCTTACCGAGTTTGTACCACACTTACAAATCGTTATACTCACTCGGTAGACTAATAATTTTATCCGTGTAAATATTAAAAAGAAAGAAGAAGTACTGTTGGACGTAATTTTATTCACATAAATTCGCAGAGTCGATGGATCTGAGCAAGTTTATCGCCACGCCATTATTGCGTGATTGTAGATGGTGATATATAACACGGGGCAAGCGTGTTGCTTGTGGGCCGAGACAGCTTCTAATGTTGTTGTATACACTACGTCGTAAAACAACCATTGATTGAGCTCAGGGGTCGCAAGTCTACCCCTCCCCTCGAAGATACGAAAAAATATACCAGAAATTCCACATAACATAGCGTATCCTGTTCTTGCGAACCATGCGTACTGGATCCAGAATTTTAACGTCTGGTATAAAATTATTTTGTTTGTGAAATAGAATGTTGTTTCTTAGATTTTAGCAAGTAATTTCTATATTCTCTCTTCATACGACACATTTACACAAGAAAGAAGATTAACATCTATTCTATCGAATATCTATTACTAATAGGTTATTTATTTATTTATTTATTTTCTTACTTACGTACTTACTTACTTATTTATTTATTTATTTATTTATTTATTTATTTATTTATTTATTTATTTATTTATTTATTTACTTACGTACTTACTTATTTATTTATTTATTTATTTATTTATTTATTTATTTATTTATTTATTTATTTATTTATTTATTTATTTATTTATTTATTTATTTATTTATTTATTTATTTATTTATATTAGACGTTTCTGTTCTTCAGCAGTTGCCCCTAATGCTTTTTCTCTCAGTAGAGTGGGCCTCTTGACGCTTGTTATTGGTACTGTATTAACCCAGCATTCGCCATAGCCTACATCATAATGTACAGTGCTGAAAAAAGTTTTTCATATTGTGATCGACTGTAGTTTCTGTAATCAGTACTGATTGCCATTACGTTACAAGTTACAAAGGATGTTCAAAAATATGAAAAAAAAAATCTTTCATCCTATCGCTTTAAGCAAACAGAAAACAAACACAGCATAAAACTGACAATGTGAGTTTTGCACAAAAGAAAAAAACACTTTTCTGAACGTTCATTTGCATTTTCCTGGAACTTCAATAGGATGTATGGCCAGCACGAGTTCGGAGACACGCGCTCGAACATGACTGTATTAATTATAGAGAAGTTTTATAAATAGCTGAACAACTGAATAATAATAATAATAATAATAATAATAATAA
Source organism: Periplaneta americana (assembly GCF_040183065.1). Taxonomy (NCBI): domain Eukaryota; kingdom Metazoa; phylum Arthropoda; class Insecta; order Blattodea; family Blattidae; genus Periplaneta; species Periplaneta americana. The sequence continues at coordinate 119,536,426 of NC_091125.1, read as the reverse complement.
TAATAATAATAATAATAATGGAATTGTTTCAACAGTAAAGCAACCTATTTGATTCGATTATTTTTATTATGAATACAATCGAGGAATGAATTATCTATTCCATTCAAAATTCAATCCATCATTCCATCTGCAGTGAAACACGCATTTAGTATGGAGTAAAGACACCGGATACATAAAATAATGTTTGATATGATGGTGGGGGTGGTGGTGGTGGTGGTGGTGGTGGTGGTGGTGGTGGTGATGGTGGTGGTGGTGGCGTTGGCGGTGGCGGTGATAATGATGACGATGACGACGACGACGATGATGATGATGATGATGATGATGATGACGATGACGACGATGACGATGACGATGACGATGATGATGACGATTATGATATAAAGTCTGTACGATCAGTTCTGTTGGCCTACATTCCATTCAAACTTTATGTTCATATATCAGATCTGAATTATTCTCAACTCAAAGTATTTGAAGTTCATTCCACTGTATGTTACTTTCACCATTCGCCTGTCAATTCATCCCTAAGTGGCACATCTTGCATACTTCCATTTTGGAATCTCCTTCAAGTAACCTACATGCTCATCATTCAGTGTGGGAATCTAAGCTACACACCCGTATGAATCAAACTCGTCCTCCGCTGTGGTTGGAATGACAGCGTTTCGACCTGTAAATCCAGGTTTAATTCCCGACAAAGAAGTGCAGATTCATCTCCACTGTCATGAGTTTTATTTGTGCCCAACTATCTACTGATCAAGGAGATACACTACTTTCAAAATCTGTTGTTGATTAGGAAACAGAGTAAGCACGTAGGTACAAACAACAGAAGGCCTCAATGACTTGTGATTACACAGGTGGAGGATACGAAACGTTTTCCTTGGTGGGACACAATAGATGATACGCTAGTTCACAAATAGGTTACATATTCTTATCATGAGCGTGCGAATGCGCCCATACGCATGAGAAAGGGTGAACGGTAAGTAATGTAATGGCCGAGGCACTGAAGGAAGTAGGGTTTACAGTCCATCAAGAGGTGCAGGGACTAGCCACACAAGGAAGTGTTCGGCGAATTGATATCATTGCCATTAAGAACAACTCGGCATACATTCTCGACCCCACCATCAGATTTGAGACACATGCAGATCAACCGCATGAGGTGGACAGTGAAAAGAAACGGATCTATGAACCAACAATCCCGTTCTATAAAGATAAATATAGCCTGTCCCACATTGATGTAATAGGTCTGATGGTTGGAGCACGAGGTACCATACCCTCCTTTTTTGCCAACACATGTAAAAACCTGGGGCTAACACACAGCATTTTGAAGGAAATAGCCATTAGTGCCCTCAAAGGATCGGTTCAGATATTGAGAAATCATTTGTATGGGAGTGATAATGGAAATTTCAAGTTATCTTAACCGACGGCTATTGATTGGTTTAGATATCAATGCCAATAAATCCGTACTATTATTTTTCTCGCGGTATATGGCATTCAAATCATTCTAACCTATCTGATGATATTTTCCCCCTTTCTTAACTGTAAATGAGCACAAACGCTAATTAGGTGTACATTTTTCTGACATTTTGTATATTTGATTTCCTAACCGTTTCAAATGTATATCATTTTACCTTTTAGGGTGTGTTTCCAAATTATATGTAATACGCTTTGTCAAATCTGGCAACCTTTTCATAAAGGAAGCTATATTTTGTATTATTATATTTCAGGGACTTATTCTTTGAGCTATTTGGAACAAAAAAAGTTAAATACAATTTTGCTCGTTTTTGCTTCCTTTTCCAGATAAAAATGGTTTTATATAAAACATTTCATAGCGTGTTTACGGAAAGCCATTGATTTTATTCCCAGTATGTTGAGTCAATTTAAGAGAGCAGAGTATTAGTTAATAAATGATTGAGAGAATATTAGTCTTGTCCTTTAAATGTGCAGAAATTAGTCTTGTTCAGTGTTATTATGAATGTAAAGGAAGTTTAATAAACGGCATACGAAAATTAAAAACAAAACATAATTTAGGTACCTAACACCTGGTCAATGCATTCCTCTGAAATCAATCCAACAGATTTTGGCTGTAGGGTTATCCAAAAGACCGAGTTCTTTTACTAATTCTACTACTACCGACGAACTAAAATATGCAATTCGCAACAAATTGAAGATATTCCACCAGACCTATTAGTAAATGCTGTTCACAACATAGAAGAGAGATTGTTGTTTGTTGAAGAACAAAATGGTGGACATATTTAACATTTAAACTGAATCCAATAAATCCAATATCTTTATGAGTATAAGTGTGTTCTTGTTTTTATCTTAATCCTTAAAAAGGTTATGGCGACGTCAAAATGTAACTTACTTTCGAATAACCTTTTGTTATATAATTTTGTACTTTGAACTGAATCCAGGTGACTAGACTATGTCTATCATGTGTTGCAATTAATTACGCCACTTAAAATATTGGAAGTCATATTCAACTAAATTTCTTGGCTTAATATTTGATGAACATTTGAATTGGAAATTGGAAATTGCACTGTTCACACCTAATTCAGAAAATGAATGTTGTCCGTTACCAAATTAGAAATTTGACATTTTGTTTGTGTCATAGAACCATACAGTCCTTTTATTATGCTGAAGTAGAATGGAGATTATCATGTGGCATATGCTTCTGGGGATCAAGTTTAAAAGATGAGTGATGATTTCATTTCTCAGAAGCATGTTGTGAGATGCATGGCAGGTGTTGATAATCGTACATCATGTAGAGCAGTAGTCGTCAGCACTCGCTGAAATGTGCAATGGGTACGCGGTACCGTCCAGTGTGCACGGACGTGCAAAGGGGAGAGATAGAGAGCATACCCGCTAGCAGCTAATAGAGCACTATAGCGCACTGCGTTTTCAGCGGGTAAGAGAGGCTAGCCCCAGCGTGCTCTGTGCTGACGACTCCTGATGTAGAGAATATATTAAGAGTTTTAATATTTTAACATTTTATGCTTTATATATTTTTAAGCTTATGGAATTAATACATTCTAATAAGAACCATTTTTATCGAAATAGTGACTTTCATTATTACAACACTCGTTTTAAGGAAAATTTTAATATTCCAGCACATCGATTGACAAGTTTCAACAAAATGTATATATGGTCTATGGCTTAAAAATATATGAGGGGCTCACAACCAGAGTGAACCAAGTCCACCGGTGATCAGTTTGTGGTTTAATATAATCTAGAATGAAGAAAACTTGGATCTATTCATTGCCATAACAAAGTCCATAACTTATTTGTTACTCCACAGAGGGCAGCATTTCCTATGGAAGGTGAAGGTATCTAAGCGTAAGCCAGGAAATTTAAGACTCAATATCTCAGAACTATTCTAGATGGACTTGGTCCACTCTGATTGTGAACCCCTCATATAATGGTTTGCCTCATGAAATAAAAAAATACGAATGATTTAAGATGAATAATTTCAAGGGAAAAATTGTTCCGGGGCCGGGTATCGATCCCGGGACCTCTGGTTGAACGTACCAACGCTCTTACCAACTGAGCGAGTTGTGTGGATATAAAGGGAAAAGTTGAGACGGTGTTGGGTGAAGGTCCCGGGTAGCTCAGTTGGTAAGAGCGCTGGTACGTTCAACCAGAGGTCCCGGGATTGATACCCGGCCCCGGAACAATTTTTCCCTTGAAATTATTCAAATCTGCTTTACAGGGAGCTTTACCTGAAAGACTAGATTTGCATGATTTAAGATATTTTAAAAGATACATCAACAGAATTTTAACAAACCTCTGTCCCTACAATTTAGATTAAATACGTGTAGATTTACTTTGGTCCTAATTTATTGTATTTTTGTCTATTTTAATTATTGTTTTCTGTTTTAATTATTGTTTTTTTCTCTCTCTATCTCTCTTTGACAAGTTTTATGGACAAATAAAAATGAAATGAAATGAACTACGGTTTATAAGATACAATGATGGGAATAATTTCGTCAACTTCTAAAAGCAACACCCTGTACCTGAGCAACCTGACGAGAAGTCTCCCGTTTCCATTCTTGCCGGTTTATCAATGGGATCAATATTTGTGAGTACTTAACGTCGGTACATCGGCAGTTTCGTAATAACAGGCTCAAGCTGTGAAGCTACATATCCCGCACTGTACCGCCGATTATGAGGCAATCGCCGCGATATAACACGACACGGAGCTTTGCGGTTAGGCGAGGAAACCTTCCTATAATCTATTTATCAATAACACATCTCCCGCCGTGTTCAAATGTTAGGACATATGTATTGATTTCTAATAGACCAAACACCTGCGTATTTCCCGATCAGTATAACAACGATATCAGCTTTCTTTTATATTTTCTTGCTCGGAGGAGTTACATTCGACACCAGAAGGCGATCAATGTTCAAGCAGAAGCAACAAATTTACATCACATTTAATTATTAAGTCAATTAGGCATATGTTTAAAAAGTGGGGATGAAAACAAAATTGCCGGAAATAGTGAGTAGAGTGAACATGTGTTCGATAAGTGATGAGTAGGCCTACTATTCACGTCAAATGAAACATGCAATTATCATGTCTTCAAGGCAATGCATATATCAAAATCATATTAGCTAATTAAACAGCCAAACAAACTTACATTCTGAAATTTTAAGAAATTAAATCTAAATATAGACACAACAAAATCACATTTTATTCGTAAAAATTAAGATAATTTAATTCAGACAAAATTCCCAATATGTTTGTTATGTTGTTTTTGAATACGCAACTTTCTTCCTTCTGTTTTACAAATAACCTTCAGATTATCCTGATACATATGTAGGACTATAACTTGAAATGTAGTTGAACGAATAATTATTGGACGAGAAATTAACTGTACCTTATTAACGCTAAACATTTTTATTCGACAAGAAGATCCTAGTATAGAATTACATTTAAATCCATTTATATGATCAAATTTCAAGAAACAATCTAAATACTTTTTTTAACTAATGGCGGGTAGGCCTACTTGAAAATCCACAAACCATTAGAGAAAACACGGGAATTTTAATTGAAACAAGTAAAGAAAGAGGTTTGGAAGTAAATCCCGAAAAGACAAAGCATACTGTATGATTTTGTCTCGTGACTAAAATATTGTACGAAATAAAAATATAAAATTAGGAAATTTATCCTTTGAAGAGGTGGAAAAATTCAAATATCTTGGAGCAACAGTAACAAACATAAATGATACTCGAGGGGAAATTAAACGCAGAATAAATATGGGAAATTCCTGTTATTATTCGGTTGAGAAGCTTTTGTCATCTAGTCTGCTCTCGAAAAAGCTGAAAATTAGGATTTACAAAACAGTTATATTACCGGTTGTTCTGTATGGTTGTGAAACTTGGACTTTCACTTATAAAGAGGAGGGTGTTTGAGAATAAGGTGCTTAGGAAAACATTTGGTGTTAAGAGTGATGAAGTTACAGGAGAATGGAGAAAGTTACACAACGCAGAAGTGCACGCATTGTATTCTTCACCTGATATAATTAGGAACATTCAATCCAGACATTTGAGATGGGCAGGGGAAGTAGCACGTATGGGTGAATCCAGAAATACGTATAGAGTGTTGGTTGGAAGGCCGGAGGGAAAAAGGCTTTTGGGGAGGCCGAGGATAATATTAAAATGGATTTGAGGGATGTGTGATATGATGGTAGAGACTGGATTAATCTTGCTCAGGATAGGGACCGATGGCTGACTTATGTGAGGACGGCAATGAACCTTAAAAGCCATGAGTAAGTAAGTAAATGACGGGTACTTGTCTGTTCGTCGTTTACACTTATGAAGTCAGTTGTATAGACATTGCCCAGGGTGCGCCATAGGAGGCTGGCCTACACTATACCCGCCGTGAGATGAGGTGAGGTGAGGTGAGGTGAGGTGAGGTGAGGTGAGGTGAGGTGAGGTGAGGTGAGGTGAGGTGAGGTGAGGTGAGGTGAGGTGAGGTGAGGTGAGAAACAGTAAGGGCGTTTAGGAATAAAATTGACTGCCGCGAATCGGGGGTAAGCCGGGGATCGAACTTGGGTCCATAAGATTATGGCCGTCACGGCGGTCCAGTGGTGAGGTCACTGGACTAATAATCTAGATACTAAATATAATTGTAAAATATAAGATTCTTCAATTAAAAATTCAATTCAATAATAGTCAGTCTGTCTGTCTGTCTGTCTGTCTGTCTGTCTGTCTGTGTGTTTCTCTTATAACAACCTATCTATGGAATAAATAAATGTTCTCTTTATTTGCATCCTTGTTAACGAATGCGACCTCGAAGCCAATCTGGTGTGTAGCAGTGGGTCACGTGGTGTGGACATCGGACATCGACACAATGATTAGTTTCCGAAATAATGGGGCGAGAGGCCGACAAACCAATAATTAATTCTGCTAAGTCTATTAACCGCATCCCGCTTCGCAATGATTCGTGTTTACTTTATTCAGATAGCAGCAATTAACGTGACTTATATTTTTATTTGCGCGGACAAGGAATAAGATATGGGGCGGCAGATATTTAGTGAACTCTGTTAATGTTAATTGAGCCGGGCTCCACTCTTTGATTTGTTGTCTATGTTTGCTGGATCTAGATTACGCCGAGATACTTTATTAGCTCATACCTAATCGTTTGTTTCGACTTGACCGGGATTGGTGCAGATAATCGCAGGTGCCGATAGGTCAATAGTGACAGCCCATTCGATTTCCTATACACGAACATCTAAACACTAAATGTACAGACGCTGCTGACTCAAATACCGAGCATCCATTAGATCGAGACGCTCGTCCACGGCTCCGTTCACACGAGAAGTGCCTTATCTACTTTTACTCTAAATCGACTCAAGATATTCTACATTATTTATTCATGTATATAGGTGAGTAAATAAGTTATCGAAGTAGAACCTACATTTTATAATGAGGCGTCTGAAGCTATCATCGCTGGAAGACAGTATTATCCAGCTTTAAAGTGGTCGATGTGGACAAAAGCGGCACAAGAGAAACGAAGAAGCAGCAGTTGCAAAATGGCTGCTCATCTGCACGTGTGTACCATTGTCGAGCAGCGCTACGTTGTACGATTTTTCTCGGTAAATGTGTACCAATAAAGGATATTCATAAAGAAATGCTCTCCGTGTATGGTGAACATTGCCTATCACGTCAAGCTGTCTACAATTGGGTGAAGAAGTTCTCTTAAGGGTGAACCAATATCGAACATCGAGTCGATCGGCCAGTGGAGATTGTCACGGAGGCAAATGTGAAGCAGATTGGCGACTTGTAACCATTAATCACATGCCAGTGACCGCAAGATATTCTACTCACAGGGAAACAAAACCATAGTAAACAGTGTATCGTTAGGCCTATATATTTTGGTTTATCTTCTACAAGCGAATGGATACAATTTCCTTTATTAGCAATGGAAACCATTCTAAGATGAAATGAATAGATGTAATTGCATTTTGATTATTTTGGAATACCTTTTTTTTTTCATTTTCAATAACTGACACGAGTTATTTCATTGCCATTAGTCGAAATAGTTTGCTTCATTTTTTATATTTGGAAGATTTCTTCTGTTTTCTTTATTTGTAATAGGGTTATTCCTTTTTTATTATTTTGTATATGTCTTTTCATGTTCAAAATTTGGCAAATTATTTTGAAGATGTATTCATATTTTCATGAGCCTATTTGAAAGATGTTATTTCATGTTTATTATTTCTAAGATGTGCAATTGTTTAAAAATACAAAGTGATTCAGCGACTATGTTACAAATTTTTAGGGATGATAGAAGAGACAATAATAAACAACTTAGATGTATGAAACAGCAGAAAAAAACAATATGATATACAGAAGGTGTGACAATTAAGAAACCTTGAGTCACAGGGAAAATGTTGGAAACAATGAAGTGAAAAAACACCAACACAAAAGAAGGTACAGGGAACTAAGCAATGAACTAAAAAGGGAAACTGATAAAGCAAAGGAAGACTGGATAAAAGAGAAATGTGAAGAAATAGAGGATCTAGAGAGAAAAGGAAGATATTTAATGTACGTGGTAAGTGGGTACACTGCTCCGCCGATGTAGTAGAATGCGTGTAAGTCTGAAGAAAGCAGAAACAGTATAACGTAATCTGTTGTTGTGACGAGAATCCATGCCCCCGCACACCGGTAAGGTATCATGTCACAAACACTTACTTCTATCAATTTTGATGATAGGAACATGAAATTTTTACTGCATGTTCTATATACATGTTGTTAACAAAATAGCACATGGCTTTTATGATTTATGAAATATTTATAGTGGCAATGGAAAATTTCTATTTTTAGGTATGCAGTGGTTATAAAAATGCTTTCCCCCTTTTGTAGTAAAGACATAGGGAAACTAATGCGTGATATTTTTTTAAATATGCCACTGGTTTCGAAAAAAAATTCAAACATTTTACTGAAAAATTGAGCGACACATTTCATTATGAAATATGCAAATTTTTCAAAATACTTTTGTTAATAACTCAGAAACTAATTGACTCACAGAAATGAAACTCCACTACATCATTATCTATCACACCGTGATTATGTGTACAAAAAATCAAGGACGTAGCTTGAAAAATGTAGGAAATATAAATTTCACCCATCACCCTCTCTTAAGTATAGTTAAACTTAGCGTTACTGTTATTATAAGAAGAGGCCAACATACTTGAAAATGTAGTAGAATCATTCTAGAAGGTCACAGAACTAACATAAAAGGCTGACTGGAAAATTTTATCATAATAACAGGTTATACATAGGTCTCTAAACTTAAAGAAAAGCTATGTTTTATACCTAAATTACCCCAACCCACTCCATTTATATTTTTAGATTTGTTTTTGTCTCACTAAATAAATTTATAAATATGTATTTGTAATTTTTGTATTAATAAGTAATATTGTACTTATACGTGACCATTACAACTGGGTTTAAGACTGCCCCGCTATGTTAGTATTTATTTATTTATTTATTTATTTATTTATTTATTTATTTATTTATTTATTTATTTATTTATTCATTTATTTATTTATTTATTTATTTATTAAAGTAGCTGGCTACGGACTGAAAGGTCCGGGGTTCGATCCCAGGTGGTGACAGGATTTTTTCTCGTTGCCAAACTTTCAGAACGGCCCCGAGGTTCACTCAGCCTCCTATAAAATTGAGTACCGGGTCTTTCCCGGGGGTAAAAGGCGGTCAGAGCGTGGTGCCGACCACATCACCTCATTCTAGTGCCGAGGTCATGGAAAGCATGGGGCTCTACCTCCATGCCCCTCAAGTGCCTTCATGGCATGTTAGGGGGATACCTTTACCTTTACCTTTACCTTTACCTTTATTTATTTATTTATTTATTTATTTATTTATTTATTTATTTATTTATATACTTATTTAGTTCCATGTATTTTGGGTCCCTATCACCACGGCATGGCGCGTCCTCAGGTTGCGGATCGAGGAGACGGCCTCCAGATATGGAGGGTAGCTGTGAATATATTGAATAAGCAGTCGCGGACAGCCGATGAGGGATGGTCCTCCAGCTTGGGGATTGGCCGAAGGGCTAACAACCCATCATCGTAAAAAAACAGCTTGTTACAAATCCTTCAAATAAAAATGGATTTGAGGGAAGTGGGATATGATGATAGAGAATTGATTAGTCTTGCTCAGGATAGGGACCAATAGCGGGATTATGTGAGGGCGGCAATGAACCTCCGAGTTCCTTAAAAGCCAGTAAGTAAGTAAGTAAGTAATTATTTATTTATTTATTTACTTATTTAATTATTTATTTATTTATTTATTTATTTATTTATTTATTTATTTATTTATTTATTTAACCTGGTAGAGATAAGGCCGTTAGGCCTTCTCTGCCCCTCTACCAGGAGCTATGTTCTCATCTTGAAATAAATAAATAAATAGTAAAATGTAGTAATAGTAGTAGATCCAATGCATAACCTAGTTGGAAAATCCCATTTTATTGCAAAATAATGGAACTCAATAACAAAGCATTAGCCTCGGCTGCAATGAGGCCAATACTTGTAACTTTTACTGTATGTTCATGTACTAACACCTCCACCTACAGAGGAATAGAAAATACATCAAAGAACGATTTGTGACTAGAGTCGCAGAATAAAATAATAAATCTCCTTGTGCATACAGGCAGAGACGTGAATTCATGGCGATAGAATTACATGTCCTATTTACCTATAAACCTTCATTACACGCTACATTTACATGAGGAATTCCAGATGTTATTTCCTGAACTCTTACGAGTTGGTGTGAAGAGTACAATTGAATCGTGTTGCTATTATTTGATAAATTTTGATCGCTCTGGCAGTGTTCTGTTAGAATGCAACAAAGAGGAAGAGAGAAAGGCAGGGAGAGTCAAGCCTACATGTATAATAAGTCTGCGCTTTGGAAACAAGTAGTCCATGTCTTTCAGCACCGTTTGTTGAGATAGAGTTTTGAATCACGAGCCCAGAGTTACAAACAGATAAATTAAATGAAAAATAGCGTCTAGTACTAGATTATCTGGTACTTGTAGCGGGAGGGGTGGGTGCACGTTCTTGATTCTAGTTGCACGGCTGAAGACAAACATTGCATCCGTGGTAGTTTCTTATATTCTGGTCAATGGATTTTCTTCGTACTAAACACCCAACAAGTTGGCCTGCGTCGTGGATATCCATTTGTTATACTGCTCTGTATTTATAAACTTTAATGCGGTATATATTACAAGCCGTAGAATCGATTCGCGCATGTACATACATATCAGTAGCTTAATGACGAAACAGAGTTTCAGTTGGGATATTACGAAACTTGTAATTGGAGACTGACTGACGAAGAGTAAGTATTGATTATGCTAATGAGTATGAAAAAAGTATTTTGATATAATGTTTATGCCAGTTACTGTCATACGTCCAGTATATTTATTGTTTGCCCTTGTTGAACCAATATTACAATATGGTTTATGCTCGACCATGTCGAAATGTAGTAATTATACACCTGGTAGCAGCCCTTTAATGGTCCTCATTAAAGTACAGCTATTCATTAAAGCTCACGTTTTCTACCAATCAGAAAGCAAAATGAAAGCTCAAGTATCGATTATTCTCGGATATGCAATCGAAAGACAACTAGCGAAACATCACGGAGGTTGGAAATCCAATACTGTCGCAGAAGGTTATGTTCTGTTACTATAATAATTAGCGTTAATTGTAAATAATATTCAAATAAATTCAATTTGTCATCTCGTTTTTCAATGTCTAAATCAATTTCCAGGTTATATCAAGATTAATGTTTATTTTACTCTCTAGATTATATCAAGGTCAATGACATTTGTGTCTCGGAAAAATCAATACTTTCGTGTCTGCGCACATCTCACAATTTACGAGATATTTCACAAGGTCACTTCCGCTCCCCAGTCAGATAAGAATAATATGAATACTTATTAATAATTTCAAGTTAGAAATATGGTAGAGCATAAAAAGTCGTATGAAACTTGCGTATAATGGTAATTAAGACGCTCGTATGAAAATTATGAAGCTCGCTTGCGCTCGTTTCATAAACATACTCGCGTCTTAATTACTAATTACCATTATAGGCTCGTTGCATAATGTACTATTTATTAAGATGGAGAGTAATTTCGAAAAACACTCCTAACCCATTAATTTTGTTTCAGAAACGATTTATACAAATTTGTTTAAATTAATCTTTAATTTATTCAACCAATTTGATTTTTTCAGACTTTAAAGTCTTAAAAAATAAACCAACTATGAAAATTAATGATATTAACGTATTTTCATAAAAACCGAGAAAATCTTGTAACATGCTCTCACAATAATTATTTTTTCACTAAACGGAATGACTCAATGACGTTAAAATAACTTATGCGTAAAATTACTATAAAAATGAAATATAGTGCAAATTAAGGCCCAAAAAATCTTACAGAAGTTCCCTCATCTCAGTAATGCTAATATGTATTATTTGAAGCAGTCGTTCTATGACGATGATACATAATTCTGTCTGCAAAATAATACTGCAATGCATTCAGTGCACTTGTCTGGGGCTGTAGTCTCTTTTAAATATATCAACCAATGAACACTCAACAACAATCCAATAATTGTATAAGAAAGAAATTTATTGTGAAGATAAATTTCAGTACATAAAACACTTCGGAACACAACCCAACACTCAAGGTATGCAGCTTCAATACTATAAAAATCCCGACAAGAAATATCCCTATGCATGAAATCGCAAATAAATGTACTCGAAGCTTACATCTTAAGCTTTATCTTTATCCTGCATTTGGATGTAAAGAGAGACAATCATGTAGATGTTATCACAGGTATTTATGGACAGCTGGTGACATAAAACTGCTCCTTAAGTGCAATCTCCCTGCCTTAAGTCTTGAATTCAAAATCTTGTTTCCCCATAAAGTTACATTACTCTGAATCGGAATTTTCGTAATGTATAGCTTTACTGTATCATGCGCTCGTGACGTTTTTTATGATGTTAAGCTCCATAAAAATGAAGTTGATTAGAAGGAACAGCATCTGTTAAGTGAACAACTATTCTGCTGAGATAATTCCATAATTAATCAGCAGAATAAAAGGAAACAGAATCTTCCAAATTCTAAATACAGCGTGTTCAATAGAATTCCCACCAATAAGGTTAAAATATATCTTGCTAAAACTTATTATAGAATAAACATTTTTGTTTATAAAGTTTTCTAAAAATTCTTCGTTACGATTACAACAGATCTACTGGCCTAAAACAAGAAATACGAGAGAAGAAAAAGAAACTATGTACCCAATTTTGACTTCCTGTGTTGTTTTCATATTGTATCTAGTTTTTATTGTTGAAACTTTATTACAGAAACTCCAACTACGAATTGGTCAGGATATGTTGCACCGAACAGGTGATGACTACAGCCTTGCCTTCAGTCACTTTGGATACCAGTTAGCTATAAGCACAGTCTAGTAGCCTATATACAGTCACGAAGCTTGAGTTGTGAGGGTGCTAGGAACAATAGACTGTGCCGGTACTATATCGCATTGTATGTAATGAGGCGATATTAGCGGTCCTAGTGGTTAGCAACTATCTATGGATGCATATTTACTACGTATTGAGCTTCGTGACTGTATTTACTAGACTGTGGTATAAGTCGAGCATTTCTAACCTCGCTGTGTACGGAGAGCCCTGTCAATCAAAACAGTGCAAACAGCAGCGAATGAGTCTCCCAGGTACTGTACTTTGTGTTTATATCTTGCGTCTCTGTGTGTACGTTGTGAACAGTAGATACGATATATTTTACAGTAGTCATGCGACAAATTATTATTTTTCAGACTTAATAAGAATAAAATACTTATTTTAAGTCAAACAAATATTATTTTCACAATAAATATATTGCAATTACATACTGTAGACGTCGTTCTGGTTGGAATTATTAGTTGAAAAGACATACATCTCATTAAACAAAACTACATCTCCTATGAACTTTACGAGCGTCTATGCATTAAAATGAATTATCATAAACATTTTCAGATTCCCTTATGCGAGCTACCACATTTTCATAGCAGGGCAGTTAATGATATCTACATAATGTTGTTGCACAAAGTAGTTTTCTTTTTGTACTTATATTTTTCCATGAATTCTTGAAAATTATTATTTTCGATCTTTTCACATGGATTACCCGCTAATACCAACATTTTACACAAGTCATTGTAAAATTCAGACCGATTAGCGGGAAAGTCGCAAGTGGATGGCAAGTTTCCATGCTTTGTGGACAATTCTCTTTCACGTGTAACATGTGTTTTCATGTTGGAATGTTTCTCTAAAAAATGCCGTTTGTTGGTTTTTATTTCCATGTTGCATACCTTACAGAAAATATTTTCTTCTTTCTGCATGAAATACTCGTTACCAAATTCTTCTATCAGAGCACTGATCGTCAAGCGCCTACCTTCGGTTTGTTTCGGCATGTTGACTGCGTACTTCATTCACTGTATAGCAGAACGCAACTGTGCTGATGAGAGATGGTAACACGGAGCTATACTCTATATACACGTACACTACTGCAGGTTTCTTGGAGCGTTAAGGTGACCAAAGGTGATGACAATGATTTTCTCAGTAATGTTGTACGATATTTTCTGATGAAGCCAACTTTCATGTTTCTGGTACTGCGAACCGACGTAACTGTAAAATATGGGGAAGTGAAAACGCACACTTCTTTATTGTAAATGAATGTATGGTGTGCCTTGACTCCAGAATCTCTTATCGGATCATTCTTTTTTGAGGACATAATAAGGCCTAACAAAATGACTTCTTCAACAGTTTCCAGGAGGGTGGATTGGAAGAGCTGGTCCCATTCCATGGCCTCCTAGTTCACCAGATATGATTCCTTTCATGCTAATCTTCGCAGAGACTTCATTGTAAATTAACTGTGAAAATGTAAATTACAGAAAACATCTGGAGGGAATCAGAGTATCGCCTAGACTTTTTTGGACGCACTAATGGTGCACATTTGGAGGTCAACTAAAATTTGGAACATATACAGAGTGAAAGAATATAACTGTACACATTTTAACAGATTATTTCTTGAACAGAGTACAACAAAATATTCTAATACCATATTAGCCCCAAATGAAGACTTTTCTAAGAAAAGAATCATTTTCCCCTAAATGTTAACACTATTTCATCCGATAAGCCTATCTGTACGATTATGACCTTTACTCTTGTTGGAGAAACTGGTAAGAGATGATTTATCCCTTTGCAGATTTTTAATAAAATGGACGGTTGTCTTAAAAATTAAATAAAAAGATTAACACATAACACATACTGTATAGTTATTTCCCGCCATTAGGAAGTCTGTCAACCCTACTGCAGTATAAGGTACGGAATGCTGCTATTCAGACCGAGTGCGTGTGTGTATTCGTAAATGAGCCGGCAATGCGCTGTTCCCAAACTCTACAGATTTTCAGCGTAATGTTCTAACTAACTTTGCACCTAATTGCAAAACGCATAATATGATTTCTTATTTATTTCAATATGTAATGGAAGAATTACAACTAGAACCTGTAATTAATCACGTAAAACATTATCAGGACAACTGGATAAATCATCTGCGTCGCATATCCCAAAAGTCATGCTCCACTATCGTCCAAACGGGAAGAGATCTCTCGGTCTTCCAAAAAAGCCTGGATTGAAAATTCAGCTGTGAGATCGTAACAGGCCATATGGCCTAATATTTGAAGGGAAGAAGAAGAAGCAGATTTATTTCAATAGATTCTATTACCCTCTTCAATCTATGCAGTTATTTATCATTTCCACCTTGTATGCATCGTTGGTTAAATAATAATATTCTGCTTTAAATGGTCTGAGGATACTGACTTTTATTGGTAGTAATTATGTCAGATACCTAGTATTACTGCAAATTACAGTTTCTCGTTCTATGACCTTGATGTAGAATGATTGATATACATAAGCTTCATTCATTTAAATATACAAAAGCTGTAAATTAACATGTCGGATTAGTTCAAAGATGAATTCAATATGTAACACTGCAAATTCCTTTGCAGAACGAAAAGCCACGTTTGTTCGTATCATATTTCTGCATATTTAAAGGATAAAACTAAAATTCTTTCAGTAATTTATTTTCATAATACACTGTTCTCTTAAATTGACTAACTATATTGGGAATTAAATCAATAGTTTTCTCAAAACATGCTATGAATGTTTCACATAAAACAATTTTTATCTCGAAAAGCAAGAAAAAACGAGCAAATTGTATTGAACTTTTTTGTTTGAAATATCTCAAAGAATAATCCTCTGAAGTTAATGACTAGGGGGCGGATGTTGATGACCTAAAATTCTACTTAAAATGATCATTAAAATGCCTGTAAACTAATGGAAAAATGACATGAAATTAAAAGAAAATGACATTTAAATATTATTCACCGTACTCGCACCACAACTTCTTAAAAATTATTCACCTTGTTTAAATGACTGCCTTGCAAATCTCTGAGAGAGGAGGCAACTTCCTGGAATTCAGCTAAGTTGAAGGAAAAGAACATGCAACAAAATGAAGATTTTAAGTCATTTAAATATGCGCTCCTGCATGTATGACTTACATTATCTAAAGTGCAGGTAGTAAGGCCGTAAAACATTACACCGAGACGAGTTTTGCCGGCACCGTAGATCGTGTCCCGGCATAGCTCAGTTGGAAAGAGCACTCAGCTCGCAGAGCTGAGAGGTCCCGGGTTCGATTTCCGGTGCCGGAACGAATTTTTCTCGATTTAAATGATGATAATACACATTGGCTACTTCATAGTAGTCGTTTAATATTCAATGAGATAGGCGAGACCTCATATATAGATGGAAAACTATAGATTTTAATGAGGGTTTACAATGTGTTTCAATCAGGGGTGGTCGGTCAAAGCCCTCGCTTAAACTAAGCTGTTGTCAAGCATTTTATATTACTTCCATTGTGAGAAGTGAAACCTTCAGTGGAATAAGGGATGGACTTTAGTCTGTTCCAAACTATAAAACTCAAACTTTACTGTTATTCACTTATTCAGTAGGTAATTACTACTGACATATTTGCTTAGAAAATGATTTGACAGACCTATCGGTAAATAAGAAAGTAAAATGTATTCCAAATGACCTAAAAGTTTTTCAAAGTATTAAAAATGAAAAAAAAAAAATGTCATAAAAATATAAACACGACCTATTAGTTCAAAAAGTGTCAAAAATGCAAAGAATACAATATAAGAAATTATTTTTTTACGTTGATATAAACATAGAAAGGATTTCTATATTAATAGGCATCGTCCTAATGTGAAAAATAAGAAGATGACTTTTCATCACATCCGCCCCCTATTGATGACATTACTTATGGTTCATCCTGTATACAGGGCGAGTCAGGAGAAAAGGTTTGAGGGGTGATAATATTGGTAATTCTGAACAAAATAGGTTATATGAACATGTGTCCTGTTCTTAATGGTTTTGGAGAAAACTAATCGAAACAGTGAGAAACGGGAAAAGTACAGGTGATTGTAAATTAAAACATTATCAGCTTATGCTGATGAGCTAATTCACATTAGGATTGCACTCAATGGTAGTAGGCTGTATGATGGATGATCTGTATTATATTGTGTCTATATTGTATCACTTATTCACTGTTTACACTTGGTCACTTGATTGGTTTAGATTGCTACATTTTGTTACACATTTGATCATCAATATTACTTACAGAATTTTCACACATTACGAAGTTTTCGTTCGTTGGTTTTCCATGTACTTCTGCTTCTTGCTATGCTGGACCATTGCGCATAGAAGTCTGCCCATCTCCGTCTTGGCCTGCCTCTTTGTCGTTTGCCTAAGCGTGTGTCCCACATGACGGTCTTATACGTCCATCTGTCGTCCTGCATCCGCGCTACTGGCCTCCCCACAATCCTTCTAATATTGTATAGTGGTTACGCTTGCCGTTTGGATTGAATATTAAAGAATTGTTGGTTATTCAAATTATTTTAAATGAGAATCAATTTATTTTATTCCAGAATTAATAAATATCATGTTAGAAAAGTCTGGTACAGTACGATTATTTAGTCCTGGCAGTCGCCGGAGATGTGCGCGTGGGACAGGCGAGTCCATTTAGTTACGCCAAGGGGTGTTTGGGTTATTCGCTCGCTTGCCTTTACCGACCGCTCGCCTTATCTCTACTCCGGAACTCTCCACACTCCTATTACTTCCCCTCTTTCGCGTCGCTGAGCTGTCAGGACTAAATAATCGGTCTGTACATTCTACTCGAATTGGATTAACTATTTTCTAATCAGCCTGTACTATTCTCTCTTAATATATCACAAAATAATTTTAAGATGTATAAAAACTTTTACATGCTATATAAAATAGTGTAATGAAGCTATACGGACATGCTCATAAAACTGCTTACGAACTGAGATATTTTCAACTTTATGGATTACAAATTTTTATATGTTACCGGTTATGGCTCTTCGAAGGGTAAAAGAGCAGTTAAACTAAAGTCTATTCCGCTTACTATAGACACAATAAAATTGTTAAGATCTATTAAATACGTACGAGAATTTACTCTATTATCGGATTAAGATCTTAAGTGCGTATCTTGTGTAGGGAACGGAATCCTACAGCATTTTTATGTCGTTGGATTTCGAGCTGTCCGTTCTGTTTCGTCGTACAAAGCCATTTCAACCGGAAGTTATCGAAAATGTAGACAAAATATAACAACAAAACTTTAACATCGTCGGAAAATATCATCAATAGCAGAGTACTGCATATCGTCGTCGTTCCTGCAATAACTCCTATGTGCAAAATGTAAAATTTTTCAGTAGGAAGAAAAAACATATTTATTCATCCTATGGCAGCAGTACAGAGGTGATTGTGAATTCTTAGATTTTGGAAAGAAAGAAATATAATTAGTAATTACTTATAGGAGATTATATTATTTGCTGTATCACTATTCAAGTTATTTAATACAGCAAAAATCTGAAAATCGATAAATATGCCACATAGAAGTTATTGCAGGCACAACGACGATATGCAAAAAGAATGCCAAGAAGATGAAAATTCTGGCCGCGAAACCAGGTGGCCCGGGTTCGATTCCCGGTCGGGGCAAGTTACCTGGTTGAGGTTTTTCCGGGGTTTTCCCTCAACCCTATATGAGCAAATGCTGGGTAACTTTCGGTGCTGGACACCCGACTCATTCCACCGGCATTATCACCTTCATATCATCCAGACGCTAAATAACCTAAGATGTTAATAAAGCGTCGTAAAATAATCTACTAAAAAAAGATGAAAAGTGCCAACCTACAATTGTGTGTCTAAACAAACAAGTCCCATCATATGTTACAGATTTAATGCGTAGTCATGCAGGATGTGAACTAAAATACATGCAGCCCCGACGTCAGCTGTCACCTCCCTGCAATTTCCGCCTTTCAAGTTTGGTGCTATTTCAAACGCATCACAAAAACGAAACAGGTAGTTGAGCAACCAGAAGTAACCCGTTGCCAAATCCGGCGGGCATGGTGGACGGGGAAAGTGTTGCGGAATTACCCTGTCACGAAAGTGATCCTGGGCACTTCGTACATATTATAATCCTCTGTAACTGTCGCTGTCATTGCGAAGAGGAAAATATGAACGCTGCCAGTTGAAACTTGTCTGCAAAGGAATTCAAGTCACCGTCTTTACTACAGGTCATTTCAGCATGCCTTGTTCTTTGAGACTTTTTTTTATATTTCTCATTTTGCAATATATGAATAAACAGTAAGTGTTGTGTTGCTGAGATACTAATTTCGATATTTAAGAAACAAAAATGTTTTCAACGACTCTGATACAGAACAAGTTGTATTGAAAAGTCCATCTGTCTGTACATATACAACGATTTTTCCTAAGAAATTTGACTGATTTTGCTGATGCACGAGTAAATTCATCCAAAAATAATTACAGGAAATATAAAGAAATGTAATCAAAATTAATGTCTTTATTTCAAACACAATGACGATTTACTGCATATCCATATAATTTTTCGAGATTCCTTGTATCATGTGAAATAAATTCACAAATTCAATGTGGTATAGGAACTGTTACAAATATGGTATACCATTTTTTAAGCCTACACATTTTGAATGCTGAACGTAAAGTATAATATTGTTTATTGTTGAATGTCCCTGTGAATGGTACACCGTTAGAAGTTCGTAAGATGTTATAAAATATTTGAAAAAAAAAAAAAATTTTTCTCAAATCTTACATTTTTTTTTTTTTTTCATAAAAATTGAAATACAAATATGGAATACTCTTAACAAGTTACAAGATTAACAAAAGTGCATATTCAAAATGGCCTCTACTAAGAAAAGCACGGAACAACCATTCAGCATCTTCATTAGAAGATGTTTTCCCAACCGCAACACTGAATACAGATGAATAGTCTCTCACGTCTTTTTTCGAACTTCGTTTTATAGTTTTTTGCATTGACTTTTCATTGCACTGTTTTCTAAGTTTCTTGGAAGGTTCCAACACTAGAAACAAAACAGAAAACCAGGATATAAAGATGGAATACTAATAGGCCTACTAGTATTTCATATTTGTGACACACTAATGTAAGTCATAAACTCAAAAAGTATCATAATTTAAAAACGAAATCAATTAAACATACATTGCTATAAATGTAGATTATTTCTCTTTAAGAATATATTTATAACATTGAGGAACAACAGTGTATATTCAAGAAAAGAACTTACCGTCAAAATTTGCACTTTCCTCGAAAATGTAATAATGATAAACGTTTCAACAGTTCAGCTTCTAACTGCAAATTAAAACATTCCCGCGAAAGAGAGTATCAATGCGTAGTAATTTCGAAGGCTTTCGCTAGAATACAACACGTTTCGGGTCGTATATCACACTATTTCATATTATTTTGTACCCCTATTTCATGTAACACTTCCATCTATTACAGTAGCTATATGACATCAAATAACACCGTGTTCTCAAAATAATGTTAATATTTTCATATGATCATTGGAGATTATATTTTACGGTGAATAAAAACATTTAATTTCGGTATAAAAATTTGCTTAATTTCGGTATTATTTCGCACAAAAAGAAATAAATTCGATGTTTATTTCACATTTAATCCAGATCTGCCTATTGTATTTTTAAAAGGACAGTGGTCAATGTTTTAAATTTCCCTCTCTACATTTGCTTTTTTACAGGTGTCACTATTACTGATCTTAATTAGAGGCTTGCTAGGTGTGGTAATGTAAGTTCTGGTAATTTTTTAGTTTGAAGTGTGGACGTGAAAGTGGTTTGTTTATTTTAGCTATGGCATCCGAAACGCAAATCAGATATGAAAAGCAAATATTGTTACAGTTCGATATTATTTTATTATAAGTTGTTAGAGATCAAGTGACTCCTAATAAACATAAGAAGCACATATAGAACATTTGTGAGTTTTTGAAGTAAACTTGAAGAATTACACTATAAAACAGTAAAACATTAATAGTATGAATTTATAAAACTTACTGAAACTGTCTAGGCCTATTTCTTTTGTAGTAACTCGTTTCATAATCATAGCCGAACATATGCAAATAGTAATCATCTTTCTTCATTTGTTTCAACATTCACTGGTTGCGCACAAATAAACGTGGAGGTGAGGAGAGTGGATTTGACTAATTAGGCCCTCCGGAATACACCTATGTAAATTCACAGCAAGGGTTAAATATCAGTTCTTTTAGGGATTTTGACCCGATTAGAGACCGGCAAATCCCAATCAGCTTTTGCCCCCCAAACATCCATTAAGGTGAGGGGATGGTATTTTTTGGTAAAAAAATGAGTAAATTTAAAAAAGAAATTCTTTAAAATACTCTGTGATATGTGTGGAATGCATAGCATAACATTTTGTGAGTATTTATGCCCTTATCGGATGTTGAGTCGCCATTTTTAAGCTTCCTGCGTTATGGATTTTTAAATGACTCGCCCACTTTTATTGTTGTTTCCGGTAAATTAAATAAAGAAAATATTTTTTCTTTAAAATACCCTTTGATATGTGTGGAATGCATTGCATAACATTTTGTGGGTATTTATGCTCTTATCGAATGTTGAGACGTCATTTTTCAACTTCCTGCGCTATGGATTTTTGAATCACACGCCCGGTTATATCGGTTTCCAGTAACTTCATTTTTTTTGCTACATTGCGAGACAAAAATGGATATAATTTCTGAACTATTAAAGATACATGCATAAAATGAAAAAAAAAAACACATTCTTTAGACTATTAGGAAACTTTTCTCTGCAACAGAATTTTGTTACCGATAATTGATTTCATTTTAAAAATACGTCCGTTTGTTTGCAAGAAAGGAAATCGGAAAATTGTTATTAAATTTTAATTGTTTATTTTACAAACGTAGGTACTAATATCAAAATTCTGTTACAGACAGTTTGTAGAACATGCTTTTGCAAATACACTGCAAAAAACTGTTTGAATCTATCTTTAAAAACGGTTTAGATATATCGGTTTTAGTATAATCCTGCATTGGGTATATTTTTTTCAAATATGGGCCCCCAAATAATTTTTTTGTCAAAATATTTTTATTTGGTTGAGTTGCCACAGCTATGAGCTCTCTACATACAAAAAATTAATATTTTAAACCAAATAGGAAAAAAGTTAAAAAAATACCATCCTCTCCCCTTAAGACGACAAAATATGTTATTCACATACAAGGAATATATTCGAATACGTCTAAAGTAAAAATGAAAAGAACATCTTCATGATGGAGTTTTCACAGCTGCTATGACATTAGTTACTACATAATTACTGTTTGTATAAAACAGTAACGCAAATTCACCTCATTTGTTGCATACAAATTCCTACCTTCTTTGTCTTAAGGTAAACATGGCATCTGTTTATACGTAAAGAGTAAGGTTTCACAGAAACGTGACTTTATTTATCCTGCATCAGAGAAGGTAAATACATGGAGCCCGTCTAGTTTCTGATTCTCCAGACAGAGACAGCGGATTTTACACGCGGCGGCAACATAGTACCATCCCACCGAAGAGAAGAGAAGATTCAGTGCACCATAAAATCAGAGACAGCTAAGTGTTGCTGCACGGAACGAGGTGCAAATAAAACGCTAAGTGCAATTATCAGCTGCCCACGTGACGAAGCTTCATTGCGTGCTCAACGTGCTGCCTACACTCGTCTGCCAGGTTCTGCACTAATTGATTCATTCCTGCACTGCCGTGTACAAGCAAGACACGACACGCTCTGTGGGACGTGTAACACAATGACAAGGTGTCACTGCTTTGTGTCCTTAAGTCTTCACTTCAAATCCCGCGAATATGTAATTTCATTTCAGATTTTATAATTTCGTTGTGCCTTTCGATAATTATTCTCATCCACTGCCGTGTAACAAACTAGATACGACACGTTCTGTGGAACGTGTAACACAATGATAAGGTGTCACTGCTTTGTGTCCTTAGGTCTTCACCTCAAATTTCGGGAATATGTAATTTCATTGGAGATGTTATAATTTTGTCGCGCTTCTCGATAATTCTCATACACTGCCGTGTATCAACTAGATACGACACGTTTTGTGGGACATGTAACACAAGGACAAGGTGTTACTGTCCTGTAATCCCGGGAATATGTAATATCGTTGGAGGAAAGAAGTAACACGGGGGAGGGAAGAAAATATAAGGAGAAATAAAATGAAGGAAAGTATTCCAGGAGAAACTGGAAGAGGAAAGAAAATACCAGGAGGAATTGGAAGAGCAAAGATAATATCAGAGAGAAATTGGAGGAGGAAAGAAAATTACATGAGACATTGGGGAAGCAAAGAATATACCAAATGATATTAGAGAAGTAAAGAAAATACCAGATAAAATTGGAGAAGGAGAAAAATACCAGAAGAAATTGAAGGAGAAAAAATACCAGGAAAGAATAGGAGGAAGAAAGAAAATACCAAGAGACATTGGAGGAAAGAAAATACCAGGAGAAATTCGGGAAGGAAAAAAACAAGGAGAAGAGAAAAAAATTACCAGAAGAAGTGGCAGGAGAAAGCAAATTACAAAGAAAGGAGGAGGAAGGAAAAAATAACAGTACACGAAATATTGAGAGAGGAAAGACAATACCAGGAAAAATAAAATAAGGAAACAAATATCGGAAGAAATTGGAGGAAGAAAGAAAATAGCAAGAGAAATTGGAGAAGCAAAGAATATACCAGGAGATATTAGAGAAGTAAAGAAAATACCAGAGGAAATTGAAGGAGGAGAAAAAAATGCCAGGAAAGAATAGGAGGAAGAAAGAAAATACCAAGAGACATTGGGGGAAAGAAAATACCAGGAGAAATTGGGAAGGGAAAAATACCAGAAGAAGAGAAAAAAAAATTACTAGAAGAAGTAGCAAGAGAAATAAAATTACAAAGAAAGTAGGAGGAAGGAAAAAATAACAGTACACGGAATATTGAGAGAGGAAAGACAATACCATGAAAAATAAAATGAAACAAATATCAGGAGAAATTGGAGGAAGAAAGAAAATAGCAAGAGAATTTGGAGAAGAAAATAATATACCAGGAGATATTAGAGAAGTAAAGGAAATACCAGATAAAATTGGAGAAGGAGAAAGATACCAGAAGAAATTGAAGGAGAAAAAAATACCAGGAAAGAATAGGAGGAAGAAAGAAAATACCAAGAATCATTGGAGGAAAGAAAATAGCAGGAGAAATTCTGGAAGGAAAAAATACCAGGAGAAGAGAAAAAAACTTACCAGAAGAAGTGGCAGGAGGAAGAAAATTACACAGAAAGTAGGAGGAAGAAAGGAATTATAGTACACGGGATATTGGGAAAGGAAAGACAATACCAGGAAAAATAAAATGAGAAAAAAATCAGGAGAAATTGGAAGTTGAAGGAAATATCAGAAGAGACAGAAGGAGAGAAAGAAAGTACCAAGGGAAATAGTAGAAGGAAATAAATTACAAAGAAAATAGGATGAGAAATGGAATTACACAGTAAATAGAAGGAAAGAAAATACCAGAAAAAGTGAGGCGGGAAATAAAACCAGGAGTAGTAAGATGATATTAAAGAAAAGATCTGAGGAGAAACATCAGAGTATATATAAATGAGAGGATTGAGAGTATGTAGAGAAGCAGGAAGTAATGAAAAATATTATTGTTGGAGTTTGTGGGCGTAGAACATAACAAACTTGAAGAAGTTGAGACAAAATGAAATAAGAGGAGGTGAAGGATATGCATTATATGCGGAAAAGTAGGAAGCGGGGAGAGTACATTAGAAAAATATAGAACGGAAAATTCAGGAAGTAAAAGGGGAAAACGTAAGAATTACGCAGAGGAGAAGAAGGCACAACCTCGTAAGCTGACATAGGGTTAAGTTTGGTAATATCGTGATACGAGTAATATTGTGATAGTTCTTTTTGAGAATTTATTACAATTTTACTGAGCGAGAGAAGAACCGGTTTTGTGCATAAACTTGTCCACGAACATTCCCTTAATACGATGACGCAAAAAAAAAAAACCGATCTTCCCCTCACTCAGTAAAATTGTAATACATTCTGAAAAAGAACTATCACAATATTACTCATATGACAATTTACCAACCTTTACCCTATCTCGAGAGAAAACATGAGATGAAGATGCAGAACTTGAACTAAAAGGAGGAGGACGAGGAAGAGGAGGAGGAGGAGAGACTATTAGAAGTTGGAGGAGGCGAAGAGAAAAAAATTGGAAAATGATAAGAATGGAAAGAAAGCGAGCAAGGAAACTGACAGAAGAAATATAGAAAGAATTTTGTGAGAATAGAAAAAATGAATAAAAAAAATAAAATGTATATGGTATTGATACGTAAATAAAATGTTGTTCTGCGACACTCTGGGCTACAACAGACAGAAGTAAATATGTTTGCGAATTTTCACGTCGCCGTGTCGTTGTAGGATTGAGTTAATTGCTAATGACAAACAGATATTGACAAACACACCTGCGACCCGGCTGCACTGCAAAGCAAATTGTGAAAGGAGGCCAATGGAACTTGGCACGCCGATTGGAGAATGTATGGCAAATAAATATGTCCGCTGAGATAGCTATCTGACAAATGCCTCAATCCTCTGAATATGTGCAGAAGTGCTTGAGAGAATAATGCTGACAAGCACGACATCTAGATCTGCATAAAATAATGGCCTGCTCCTCTTACAGAAATTTCAAAGTTAGTCTGAAACAGAGCCTTGCAAGTGGAGATACAAAACGTACAGATGATCCTTGATGAAAGCATAAAATGGACGAAAAGTCCTACTACACCTGTTCATTTTTTGCGCAAAATAAATCCGAGAATGAAAAATATGTCGGTGATAATCGTATGACATCTGCCGGACCTATTTCGAGATGTATCATCATAGGGGACATCTGGCGGACCTGATGGAAACCATAAGACACGGAAATTCCCAGTCATTAAAAGAGTGCAAAATGGCGAGGCGTATGCAAGAGTTTTCAGTGTGGAGGGGAGACTTTTGGTTCCGTGTGATTTCATGAGCAGTCACGTACCGGAAAAACCATGAGTAACAGTATGTAGTCGACCTGGTTGGCGAGTTGGTATAGCGCTGGCCTTCTATGCCCAAGGTTGCGGGTTCGATCCCGGGCCAGGTCGATGGCATTTAAGTGTGCTTAAATGCGACAGCTCATGTCAATAGATTTACTGGCATGTAAAAGAACTCCTGAGGGTCAAAAATTCCGGCACATCCGGCGACGCTGATATAACCTCTGCAGTTGCGAGCGTCGTTAAATAAAAAAAATATAAACAAACAATATGTAGTCTTATGTCAAGCGCCTATTCAATTCCTTGCTTTAATTCAGTAAGCCGTCCACACCTTTGGAGTACCGGTCAGCACATCTGGCCGCGAAACAAGGTGGCCCGGGTTCCAATCCCGGTTGGGCAAGTTACTTGGTTGAGGTTTTCTCCGGTGTTTTCCCTCAACCCAATACGAGCAAATGCTGCGTAACTTTCGGTGCTGGACTCCGGACTCATTTCACCGGCATTATCATCTTCATTTCATTCAGACGCTAAATAACCTGAGATGTTGATACAGCGTCGTAAAATAGCCCAATAAAAAAAAATAAAAATTCAAAAAGCCACAGAGCGAAAAGCTTTCAATTCTAAGTCTTTTCTCATATGGTCGCTCATTGTTCATCGCGGCACTTGCAACTATGTGACACTTTTTCTTTTTTCGATTCACTGACTCGGCGACGGCAGGACCAGTTTTTCGCTGAGTTGAGGGTCTCCTATTTCGCTTTGCGTTTTTAATACATCTCGCATTCAAAGCTTTTCTCTCCCATTGCAACTAGTTATCTCTGCTCGCTGGCGCCTTACCAAAACTGCCCTGATATCCTGCATGATATTACTCATGGCGTTTCCGGTATGTGGTCACTCGTGGACTCATACGGAAGCCACAAGTCTATCCTCCACACTGAAAATTCTCGTATACGCCCCGCTATCTTGCGCTCTTAGAGTGGCTGGGAATTTCCATGTGTTATGATTTCCCTCATATTTTTCACGCACAGATTTGTTTAGCAGGAAAATTAAACAGATGTAGTGAAACATTTCGCCCACTCTGCAAAGCCTCACTTATTCAAGAAATTCTCACTGATTCTTTATAGACATTTAATTTCACCGATCGCAGTGTACGCAACTTGTATGGAGCGCTGAATGGAAGCCACTGTGATATTAATTTGATGTCTTTTGTCGTAGGCGTCAGGCCAACTCAACATCATAGTTATTTTACATCATGCACACTAGTAGAACGAAAAATTATCGATACTGATATTCAAAAGCACACCAGACTGTACACTGCGAAGTAAATTTCACATATTTTAGTGTAATCTTACAACTTTCGTTTCTATGGTGTGACATATATAAAGTGTGAACCAAGCAATAAATCCGAATATTTTGTTTCTAGGTCAGGCTATTTTTTCAAGGTGTGATGCTGTGTAAATATGTCGTCGTTGATAGCGCCATATGTCTTCTATAGCACTAAACTCACGACGCTTGAATAGCGTCCTTCGAGTCATGTGGCATCACTACGAGCCTATTGGACGTCACATACCTTACGACACGACGCTTGAGCAATCTTCTTGGACTCATCTAGCAACATTACAGTGATACGTGTGGATGTGACACTCCTACCATATAGGATCCTTGTCGACAGCATTAATTAAAAAATATACACTAACAAATCAAGCCCAAACAACATTTAGGCCTAACCAATACTGAAAATTAAGGGGTTAGGTACAGCTTACAGCAGCAAAATTTTGTAAACATACAACGTCTTTTTCCTCCATTACTATATCTTGTACAATACTGAAAATTGGCATGTGTAAAACACTGTCCTTCTGCTATATGAAAAAATATTTTTACGATTAAAAAAAATTATTTACATTTTTTTTTTTTTTTTTTCAAAATTCATTTCGCGGTGCAGTGATAAAGCATTTCTCACATAACTTAAAACTATCCAACATTCTGTGATGAAATTTTTTATGTATATTTATGCATGTTATATCTACAATATCATGCAAGATCACTTCTCTACCTTTGATAGATTGTCTGATAAAAAATAATTTATTTAAAAAATGGTCAAGTATCAGTATTTTCTTCTAACACAAAATAAAAAAAATATATATTATTTATTAATGAATTTAGTTGAAAGAGTATATTTTAAACATGAGTTTTAGTAATAAAATAAAAGAGAGAGAACATGAAAAAGTTAACAAGTTTATGAATTATAAGAGAAACGTTTCATCACTGCACAGTGAACTGCCACCATGTTGAATTTGTAAAATAAAAAATTAATATATATTTTTTTTAAATTGTAAGAATATTTTTTTTCACGTAGCAGAAGGACAGTGTTTTAACACATTTCAATTTTCATTATTGTACAACTACAGTAATGGGGAGAAAACATGTTGAATATTTCCAATAAATTTACTACGGTAAGCTGTACCTAACCCCTTAAAGGGCATCTTCTAAATAATCAGAGACATACATACATACATACATACATACATACATACATACATGTTCTGCCCATGGACAGGTCTTTCACTGTAAACCCAGTTTTATCCATTTTTTCCTATTTTCTGCCTTCCTTTTAGTCTCCACATATGATTCACATAGGCCTATCTTAATGTCGTCTATCATCCGATATCTTCTTCTGCCCCGAACTCTTCTCCCGTTCATCATTCCTTCCAGTGCTTCCTTCAGTAGGCAGTTTCTTTTCAGCCAGTGACCCAACCAATTCCTTTTTCTCTTTCTGATCAGTTTCAGCGTCATTCTTTCTTCTCCCACTCTGAGTACATACAGTATAAGTTACATATTTTTATTTCTAAGTGGTGTAGTGTTAAAAGTAGTGTAATCAACATGAAATGTGATTCATGAATGATAATAAATTGCATACTCAGTTACAGCAGAGAAGTTTCCTCTGAGAAAGGCG
Source organism: Periplaneta americana (assembly GCF_040183065.1). NCBI lineage: Eukaryota > Metazoa > Arthropoda > Insecta > Blattodea > Blattidae > Periplaneta > Periplaneta americana. The sequence continues at coordinate 119,507,412 of NC_091125.1, read as the reverse complement.
CCTCTCCAGTGTTTCAATAAAACATACATTTAACTTACATCTCATTGATTAAAGACATAAAGATATTATCGACGTCCCAGCAGTTCGGAGTGCATATGCGAGCTGAGCTGCCGTTCACGGATGGATAATGCAGTGGTAATGCGAGCAATTTACACATTTCGCGAGGGAGTGTGTGGCAGAGTACAGCTCTATATAGGCTGGGGTATTTATTACTGTGCCAGGCGGTGCTGACCTGTGGGTGACATCCTTTCCTCTCTCTCACCCAGATCTAGCTCTCTGATACCTGGCGTCAGTGGCGGATCCGTCTTCATTAGCCAAATATCGCACTTCACTTGTTAAGTATATAATCCACAACAAATTTTCAAATATATGGTACATTGGGATCATAAACAACATCACTGCCTGCCGATCCAGAGTTGCGTTCGGGTACGGGTTCGATTCCCTCTTGGATTGATTAGCTGGTTGGATTTTTCCGAGGTTTCCCCAATCGTAAGGCAAATGTTAGGTAATCTATGACGAATCCTCGGCCTTATCACACCAAATACCATCTCTCTATCACCAATTCCATCGACGCTAAGTGACCTAGTAGTTGATACAGCGTTGTTAAATAACCAACTAAAAAATTATTCAAAACCTTTAAGCGCTATCACTATACAGTATACCTAATCCAACTCTGAAATGGTGGCATCCACTCAGAAACTCAGATGTCCACTTGGGGACAATCCTACTTACTTACTGGCTTTTACGGAACCCAGGTTCATTGCCGCCCTAACATAAGCCCGCCATTGGTCCCTATCCTGAGCAAGATTAATCCAGTCTCTATCATCATATCCCACCTCCCTCAAATCTATTTTAATATTATCCTCCCACTTACGTCTCGGTCTCCCTAAAGGTCTTTTTCCCTCCGGCCTCCCAACTAACACTCTATATGCATTTCTGGATTCGCCTATACGTGCTACATGCCCTGCCCATCTCAAACGTTTGGATTTAATGCTCCTAATTATGTCAGGTGAAGAATACAATGAGTGCAGTTCTGCACTGTGTAATTTTTTCCATTCTCCTGTAACTTCATCCCTCTCAGCCACAAATATTTTCCTATGCACCTTATTCTCAAACATCCTTAACCTATATTCCTCTCTTAAAGTCAGAGTCCAAGTTTCACAACCATACAGAACAACCGGTAATATAACTGTTTTATAAATTCTAACTTTCAAATTTTTTGACAGCAGACTGGATGATAAAAGTTCCTCAACCGAATAATAACAGGCATTTCCCATATTTATTCTGTGTTTAATTTCCTCCCGAGTATCATTTATATTTGTTACTGTTGCTCCCAGGTATTTGAACTTCTCCACATCTTCAAAAGATAAATTTCCAATTTTTATATTTCCATTTCGTATAATATTCTCGTCACGAGACGTACTTTGTCTTTTCGGGATTTACTTCCAAACTATCTCTTTACTTGCTTCCAGTAAAATTCCCATGTTTTCCCTAATCGTTTGTGGATTTTCTCCTAACATATTCACGTCATCCGCATAGACAAGCAGCTGATGTAACCCGTTCAATTCCAAACCCTCTCTGTTATCCTGGACTTTCCTAATGGCATACTCTAGAGCAAAGTTAAAAATCCTACTTTGTGAAATAGAATGTATAGGTATGAGTTAGTATGAAGGTGGTTGTCGTGTGCTGTGAAGTTACATCTCGCGCTGTGCTACTACCCGTCCGCAGTACATCAGTTAGGGGAGAGCAACCGCCCAGTAACTCCAACGGCTTCAAACCAAATAAACGTTTCTCTATAAAGAGGCAGTGTTCCACGAGTCCTATGAAAACATTTCTATAGCGTCCTAATTGTTCTTTGTCACTTAGTTTTACTGTAAAGTGTAAATGTTGAGAGAGCGTGGTAAAACAGGGAATTATATTTTACATGAAATGATTCTAATGCAGCCGTGGCGAAAATGTGATCGTGCGCCGAGCCACTGTGTAACCTGCAACGTGCATAGCACCTATGGAGGGAGGCGGACACCCGAAGGGGAAGTGAAGCAAGCAACTGTCTTGACTTATTAACGGATTTTCATTTTCCTTACGTCAAGTACTTAAATATAATTTTATACAGTATAAGGCAGAGCAGGTAAATAACTTCAATTATCTAGGATTCAACGTATCTTACTGTCAAAAGAACGATATAAACATAAAATTAAATAGATTTTATAACATGTGCGGAACAATAAGAAGACTGTTGAAAAATAAAACACTAAAATCCACACAGCTAAAATTTTATAAAACAATGGCAGTACCAATGCTGACATACGCCTGCGAAAATTGGACACTTAACAGATCAAATAAAAGAAGAACAGAGGTAGCTGAAATGAAGTTCTTACGTTCATTGGAGGCTATACATTATTAGACAAGAAATATAATGAAGAGATCAGGACAGAATTAAATATTTTTAACCTGACAGAAATAATTCAAAGTCTAAGATCTAATTGGCTACAGCACATAAAAGGAATGTCACCCTACAGGCTTCCACTGATTTTACTCCACTACCAACCTAAAGGTAGAAGGAATGTTGGGCGTCCGTTGACAAGGTGGAGAGACACGATCTCTTGATGTGGAAACAGGCCTAAGGCCTAATTCCATGATGTAGAAGAAAAAAAAACAGTATAAGGTTACAAACTAATGTTTAGTACGTGTAACGAAGAAAGAAATTAACAAGAAAACATAGGACACATTATCACAACCTAAAATTAACTGTCTTCAAAATGTCTCTGCGACAGTTTCAAAATCAGAAATTATGTCACTTACTGCCAGTCGTAGTTGATCACGAAGGTATCTGTCTGTCAGTCGTGATCTAAATTTGGTTTTTACCATTTTCATTGTTGAAAATAATTTTGTCACAAACGTAAGTTCTAGCGAACATGGCTTCAACAGAGCAAGCGAAAGAACGAAGCTTCGGATATTTATTTTTTGGCAAAGATTTGAAAAGTTCAACATTTGTCAAGTCCTTACATCTAGCTTTCATTTAACATCACCATTGTAAATCTGTGAGCTAACCGCATTATTCGTACATCTGCTGAAAAAGAATCGACGTAAGAGATGATGATGATGATGATGATGATAATAATAATAATAATAATAATAATAATAATAATAATAATAATAATAATAGTAATAATAACACTTAACCTTTTAATCTTTCATAATGTGTGTGACATGTAGTATAATGCCGTTTTATGTTATACAACCGTTTTCCTCGTAATACTTGTGAATAAATCATACATTTAATATTCTCAACATACTGGTCGCAAAAAAATGCGTCCTCCCATCCTACTTGAAACTTTCGTTTTTGTAGAGCTACATGGTTTCGAGAGAGATATTGCGACGATACGGCACTCGCAGGTTAGAGACAAATTACAAATGGAACGGAGTTTGACTCCAGCGAGTGAGAGGGTGGGGGTTGTGGGAGGTAGGAAGCAAGAGAAATGTATAGCTATCATTGCGAGCCATAATGTGCTCGCGAATTACATTTTCGCCACGGCTGTTCTACTGCATTAGTTGTTTCTTTGTATTCACTGCATTGTTCATTCGCCCATAATGTGAACGGAAACGGGATGACTGCAGAGATACAGTTGTCAAATACATTGTCACAGAATTTAGTGACATCATTTTCAGGTTTCTTCAGCCATGACGTTGTTAGTAAAACAATCATCCACTTTGTCAATTTTCAAAATTGAAAGCCCCTCAAAAACATACTAAAAATTTTCCGGTATCGTAAGATCTCTCTATATACTTACATTTTCGCTAGCCTAATTCAACTATTTTGTGGTATGTGGAAGTTGCATCCACGTATTTTACTATTTTGGAAAACACGTACAGCGCTGTGTATGGGCTATTCAAATCACTCACAATTGTTTACAAATCTTCGTGCCGCACTCTACAAATCTAATTTTCATTCAATTACGAAATATGGCTCAACCGTGGAGCACATTACGTACACCCCTTGTATCTGCTAGCTCCAATCTTCTGGCACTCGCCTGCACGAAACGAGTAAACGGGGAGAAAGGGACGGTTAAGGCTGGTTCACAATAAACTGGAAACGGAAACGACAACAAAAACCAGAACGGAAATAATGTTAAAATGAATATATTTAATTGTGAGCATTCACAATAGTTAATTGTGAATACTCACTTTTAAATGCATTTATTTTAACAATATTTCCGTTCTCGTTCTCGTTGTCGTTTTTGTTCCCGGTTTATTGTGAACCAGCCTTTAGGGGTGGATTGTTGTCTAGTCAACTGTCCAGAGACAGGTTTGAACCTCATAAGTGACACCAATAAAGCATCACTATGAGGCAACTAAGCCAAGAGATAATGGGGTAGAGTGGATAGTTTCTTTCCCCCCCTCTATTGCATCCATCGCTGACTAGTTACATATTACACCAGTCAGACTTCAGATGTGTAACAACAATTTGTTCTTCCTCTGACACATAAAGTGAGATGTACTGCCTGATAATAGATCTATATAAGTTTATCAGCCAGAACCTCAATCAGAGGTGTAGGGGTGAGTATACTGTAGAACATGGTCAGAAGGAAATGATGTGGAGCGAAAGATTTGTAAAGTTATGACTGAAGACCGTACTTTGTCCCAGGAAGCTACAATATAAGGTGTTACTGGAGTTTATACTGTAACGGACGAGTGCGTGCATGTAGTAAGAGAAGTACTTCTGTCTGCTCACGCGAATCCTGTTTTGTCAAGTTGAACAAAACAAAACATAGACCACTTTAACAATTACACCGACGTTCCGCGAGTTCGAACCCGGCCTACGTCGATGAAAATACAGGTATGTCACAGGATTTTGTTTCACAATGTTCGATTTGAACCTTTCCTAAAGAAGTTTATTTTAAAAACAATAGTTTCTACTAAAAATATAAAAAGTTTAGAGTGGAAAGTTATAGACAAGAACCAATGTAATATTGTATAAAGTAACTTTTATCTGTATGTACTGAAAACGTAAGAACTTAAGAGTCTAAATTTGTAAAAGTCAATTTAATCTCCTATTTTGGAATATAAAAAGTTAATTACTTTTCTCTGTTATTTACGACATCGTTAAGATTCATTACTGAAGGAAGGTAAGGTACAAATCACCGAGCATGGATATAATCCTCGTCCCCGGATCGCTCTCCGCACAATGACACATTTCCTTTAGTGTGCTGAAGTAATATGAAGCAGTGAGATGGATAGACCATAAAGTAATAGAATGCTGTACAGTACAATTGAGTGATTACGTTAATGACGCATTCCACACCCGGTGCTTGACTTGCTATGGAACTTCAAATAATTTAATTCCACAGATGACCTTTGTGATTAGAAGAGAGGTAAAAGTACAATATTACACTCAATACTATAATGTGCAATAAACAAAAAGGCGAGGCAATACTTATGAAGTCATAAATCGATAATAAAGCAATATTTACGCCGTTTAAGCAAAAGGATCTATTAAACTCCTTATAGGCTATAGAGGGAACCGTTTGAAGTTTGAAATTTGTATAATTACTTTAATAAATTTTATATACGAGGAAATATTGAAGTTAATGGATGAATTACGGATGAAGGACATACAAACCCACGTACACTTCAGCCATACATATGCCCATTGTTCATATTCATAGCAGAATTTTACTTCAGCGAATTACGTTGTTGGAGTGCTCTCCTTCAGGAACACTGTTCTTTCATATGCTTTAAGTTTATGATACGAACCTCCCAGCTTTACTTTCTCTTAGATGGAAGCCGTAATAGGTCCTAAGTATTTTCATAATCATCATCACCATCGTCATCATCAAGAATTATAACTTTCGGCCTCTTTCTTCTCAAAATTTTTCACGTCTTTTCAAGGTATATAAATTGAGGGAAAGAAGACAGAGGACGGACATTGGAAAGTTTTATTTTCTCATTCGTACTATCAGAGACTGGAATGCCTTACCTGCAGACTTACTAAAGGCTTTACCAACAATCAAAAATGTACTTAAAAATAGGCTTAAGAACTTTACTAATAGACGGTAATTATACACAATATTTAAAGGGTGTTATTGATATTTTGTTATTGAAGTGTTGTATCAGTGAAGAATTATGTGTCCACACCTGTGGAGTACGGTTAGCGCGTCTAGCCGCGAAACTAGGTGGCCCGGGTTCGATTCCCGGTCGGGGCAAGTTACCTGGTTGAGGTTTTTTCCGGGGTTTTCCCTCAACCCAATATGAGCAAATGCTGGGTAACTTTCGGTGTTGGACCCCGGACTCATTTCACCGGCATTATCACCTTCATCCCATTCAGACGCTAAATAACCTTAGCTGTTGATAAAGCGTCGTAAAATAACCTACTGAAAAGAAAGAAATAAAAGAATTATGTTGTGTCAGTGAAGTGTGTTGTATAAGTGAAACGTGTTCCTGTCAGTGAAGCTTTATATTTTATAGTGACAGTGCAAAGTATTTGAATAGTGAAATGTTTTTGAAGTGTTAGTGAAATCAGGATAGAATCAGTGAAATGTGTCGTAGTTCCAGTGCAGTGAGTGAGTTGACAGCGAAATGAGTGTAGTGTTGAAAGGTACTTGTGCAGATATGAACATATCATACTCGTGGGTTTTAGTTTGAACTTAGGTTTAAGATATAAATTAGATTTACTCTAAATGTTATTTTAAGTGATCATGCTTCATTTAATTTAGGATGTTCCCTGTTACTATTATTATTATTATTATTATTATTATTATTATTATTATTATTAATTATTGTTAGTATGAATTATTAGTATTATTATTAATTGTGTTTATTATTGTCTTTATTGAGTGTAATTAGTTACCACTGCCACCGGGTATACACCCATTGCAGTGTGCATACATACAATACATACAAATTTTTCTTTCCTTTAGGACTGCATCAAAAGACAGACTTAATTATTCTGGTATATGATATACACCGTGTCTATAAAGTTCGAGTGCAATTAGGTATAATTGATCATTGCTCAGAAACCACGGTTTTTTGTAACATGTTCTACATCTCCCAATTTTGTTTTCATTCTTTTTGCAGATTTGAATTAAACGACAATGACGACATCAAAGGAGAAGACCCAATTGTGTGTGATGTTATCCTGAGTATAAATCACCAAGAACAGTTCAGCGGCAATTCCTCCGGCAATATGGAAGAAATCCTCCATCCAAATCCACCATAATGAGATGGGTCACGAACTTCCGACAGACTGGTAGTGTTAAGGACTTTCCACGGAATGGGCGATTAGTTGTGGCTCAACAAATTGCCGACGATGTGCAAGATGCATTTCAACGCAGCTCTCAGACCTCAGAGGTCGATCTGCTTCACGGGAACTGCATATACTCAAACAGTGGCGATTCCTCCATGAAGGTTATGGGGATGATCCTACAGTTTAATTTCGTGCCTCTGAGGATAGAAAACATTTTAATTACAGATTTTGATTTTCAATGCGTCCCGACGTATTAATTTCCTTTAAGCTTCAACTTTCTGTCGTGAGTTGTTGCCACTGCCCAGTTCAGAAATAACTTCCGAGGAACCATCCAAATATCTTACAGCAAACGGTATTTCTGAGTTAGTGGACAGGGGAGGGTGCGGAGGGTGGGGTACGGCTTGAGTTTAGCCGCGTTTGAGGATGTGACCGCGTATCCTAGTACTACAACCCTTCTTTCTGGGTGGTGGAGACCCTGTCAGAGACTACAATACGAATTTTCAAGTACCCTTATAGCCTCCTTAAATGCAGTTCATTTGTCATTTTAAAAGAATAGAATAAACGAAATAATAAATATTTTAAAATAATATAATATAAAAAACAAAATGAATAAAAAACAAAGTTATATAAAAATAAATAAAATAAGCTATAATAAATACAAGAATTAACAGGACTTTCAGATGACAGAATATCTGAAGTTGTAATTGATCGTTTAGAAGAATTTAACTGTAGCAAGAAATTAACTGCTCAAACGTACGACAGAACATCGGTAAATATCGGGCAGTACAATGGCTTGGGAGCCATATCGCAACTAATAAGGGGAGGAGAATCGAACTTTACTATTAATAAATTGCCAGTTCCAGAATGGTGAGTCAAAGACTAACATAGGCCTACTTGTGTGTTGATTTTGCATGCTCTATTATTATTATTATTATTATTATTATTATTATTATTATTATTACTATTATTATTATTATTATTATTATTATTATTATTATTGCTATGATTTTTAGGCACTGTAATATAAATTCCGTAATTCTGTCTTAAGTTTCGGACAAGGTCACATGAGCATATATTTTAAATTTTATTTCACATAAAAGCACATATTGTGATTTTTTATATAAATACATATATTCAAATATTCACATAGAAACACGCGTTAATCGTCAGTCATTATTTGTGATGGACAATTTGAGGATCAATCTCACTGTGTAATTTTTCAGCAGTTGGCGAGACAGCATAATTTATACTGGTGAGTATTGCATATTATTTATATTCACATAAACTAATTGAAATACAATTAGTTTTTTTTGTCACCTATTTTCTCGATTTTTAGCAAATAAAAAATAATTATTTTCCCGCTTTTTAGCACCTAAAAATCCGTGCCCTAATTATTATTATTATTATTATTATTATTATTATTATTATTATTATTATTATTATTATTATTACCAGGCTTCGAGACTTTGGACCCGATACAATAAGTTTACTGTGCATGCACTATAGGTTGTTGACTCGCTGCAGGTAGATAGAGATGTGTTGAGGTAACAACGTTGCTATTTAGAGTAGAGTACGGTAGTATGGGGAAACACACATGTACATTCTGAGAGTAAATATACATTACACAATGATAATGTCAAAAGAATGTGAAAAGCATTCATTCTCCTATTTTTTATAAGCATTTGTGTTTAGTTATACACAGTCTTAATGGTGGAAATAAGCATGTAGCAGTTTTAATTTTTTCATTTATCCTATTGGTCGTCTTTAGGAAGTGCAGTTACAATATCGAATTGCAATGTACCTACTACAAGATACATTCTCAGTGTCTCAAACGTAAATCTTATCTGCCAAAGTTTGTACTGTAGAAAGCTGCGCTCTACGTCGCATGACGTGATAGGAACAGAACGAAAAAACCTAACATCATTGCAGTCTCTAAGAGACAGTCCTTTATTCTCGGTTGACTCTATGTCCACTAATTTGCTGTTTATGTTACACAATGTTCCATATCCAATATTTTTACATAAAATTGATTTCCACTTCTGTTTTGCACGTTCAGTAACCGGTGTACTTGATGTCTCATTCTCTGCAACATTTTCTAAATTAATTTGAGGGCTTCCGGAATCTCTTGCTCTGACTTCTCTAACCGTGTAATAGTTTCAGACACAGTTTGTATGAAAACAAAATTATTCGTCAAAACCTTCAAATCCAGAGCGTTTTTCCTTTGCGTATTTGTTGGCATTCATTCTACAGTACCCCCACCCACTGTACGCTTTACCACTATACTCAGTACGCCGTTATGCGGATTGCCCACTGAACAGCTCTATTGGTTCCGAAGTCTCGAAGCCTGATTATTACCCTCTTTGGTGATATCTGGTATTAGTTGGCAACACTGAAGACACGACTAAATTAGTCTTGTAGGAACTGCTCTTATGTGATCCTCACTATAGAATATGCGCAAGATAAAAATCTGGTTCCATTTGATACAGTGTAGTATTGTTAATTAATTAAACGAGCTACAATTCATCTAAATATAATTAGACGCATCAGATGAAAGTCTAGCTGAGAGTCTGACAATGCAGAGCTCGCCACTGGTCGCTGCTACCACGGTGGATGTAGCTGTAATAGTAGATGAATGAATGCATCTCGTATGATGATAGCGACTACTTACCGGATCAGCCTGCACGGTACTGGTCACGCGCCTGCAACACACGCCCACGTACCACACCAGTGTGAAGTGGCATTTTCTTCATCACTGCAACACAAAGGACATAAGAGAATGCTTCAAAATTTGATTATCTCTACAGATACGTGATTATTGGTTTAAGAAACACACTGATGAATCAAAATAACAAAAGAAAATCAACTGAATCAGCGGGAACACACGACTAAGCATAAAATTAAGACTTTAAGAAGCTTCGTTATTCCGTGATCTTCCGCCCATTGTTCATTATTTGCTTAACAAAACGATATTACGTTCAATAGGATAAAGAATAAATCTTGATGGACGGTCCATATAGCATGCAGAGAAGAATGAAAAATCACGATAGGAATCTACTAGCGTGGGTAAGTACAGTAGATTTACTTTTTGTGCTTAAGATACTTGTATTTCTATTGGAACAAGTCCACGAGATCTCTTGTGGACGGATGATTGTTACATCTGCCGTCAATCATATCTGTGGAAACATCACAGTGGCAGTGATTTTCCTTATCTAGGTATGTCATGCGACAGAAGTTCTTCTGAATGCAGGAGGACTTTGATGCACACAGTACTCAGTACGTAATGGTGAATTTACTAAAGATTATTACTTTTTTGTTCTTACAGAATATATCTGTTATGTTAACAATTAATATTAGAGGAGAAAAATTCGCTCCGGCCCCGGAATTTTTCTCCTCTAATATTAATTTTTACCATAACATATATTCTGTAGGACCAAAAAAATAATAATCTTTAGTAAACTATTCTAGCAACAGTGCATATTTCTGTACAGATTACTGTGCACATTACTGTGGAATCCCGGCCACCAAGTCACTCAACTGAGTGTGCTCCTTGTATAATGGCAGTTGACTTAATAAAATGTCAACATACATGCCCAACTTGGAGTCAGGTTATAAAGGGAAAAACACTGGAGGAGGGGAATTCGATCTGGTGCTGTGGATTGGACTTCGGCGTAGCTCAATGGTGAAAGCGCTTGGTACGTAGAACCAATGAACCGGGTTCGATCCCCGGCGCCGGAGCGAATTTTTCTCCTCTAGTATTAAATATTAACGTAATGGTGAGTTGAAGAGGAAGCGCTATGGTTGCAGTTTCATATGTATCGCTGAGATGATTCAGGCTGGTTATTAACGGTCACCAGTTTACAAAACCTTCCACAACGCCATTTAGGCGGCCTCCGACTGGCATGAATATCCCTCGGATTCTAGTGAGTCTCGCCGCAAGCCGTCCTTCGAGTAGCACCGGTAATAAAAAAATTTTCCGCTTACCAACTTTTGATTGTGTCAATATCTATTTTGAAAAATTTTGAACAGGTCATTTCGAAGTTAGTATTTTTTTCTCACTTCTCAAAAAAGATTTTGATTTCGAAATTTTGTATATACTTTTCTTTCACATTTATCTATGAATCCTAAAAATTACAGCGCGATTGATTGATTATCATAGGAGCTACGACATCATAATGTTTATCGGTGCGGCAAATAGCGTCCTCGTCTACAGCTACAGTAGGCCTATTGATCACCCGCACCAGCTACGGCTCTTTCTCCCTCTCTCTTGCATCACGGTGCATTTTCACTCCTTACCTGACAGCCATTTCAGCGAGTGCTGACGCCCACTGCAATAGACTATTTTTTTTTTCAAGTAGTGTTTTCTTCAATTTCCACTTAAAATTTCAATAACATCACTTAACTTGTAGTATTATATTATGGAATATGTCACGTATACCAGCAAGTATACACCATTGAACGTTTTGGCAGATATTAAATTACGAAATTTTAGAAAAAACCGTTTGTACTAATTCCTCGGATCTATTTAGCTCCGGTTCTAATCATTCCTATTATTTAATCTTGGGCTCGGAAAAAAATTGAAAATCCCAGTGAAATAATGAGATATTATACATATCAGCATTTGTGATCTGTCCACTCCTTTCACTGGACCCCTCAATAAATTTGATCCGTGTGTATTTTTTCTAGAAATCTAATTTCAAAAGATACCTATATTTTAGGTTATTGACATTATGAACGAACATGCTGAGTATTTATTAATTATATAAAATCTCCTTATTTTAATGCCTACGAGAACACTGTATGCATCATTAAACTAGTATTGCAGACGTAATTTCTGGCACGAACGAAACTCCACGGGCAAAAGACGCTAATTCGAGGGTGCACTGTACTGATGAGTTTGAAGTGTGGACGTGAGAGTGGTTTGTTTATTTTAGCTATGGCATCCGAAACGCAAATCAAGTATGAAAAGTGAATATTGTTACAGTTCGATGTTATTTTATAAGCTGTTATAGATCAATAAATATTACGTCATACTATAATATGTTTGAGATATCTATTCGTTGCAACATTACAATGACGAACTTGTGTGTCTTTTAAAAAGACATTAGAAATATCCCTATATATATATTTTAAATTATGTCTATTATAATGGGACGTCAACGTCTGCTTGGAACAATATATACTTCTTCACTATTTGCAACAGTCTGCCAACGCTGGAGTAGTTTTTAGATTCCACGCCTGTACAAATCGAGTGGTTTTGAGTTAAAGAAGTCGTCAAGCCATGTTCGGAGAGCATGTTCATCCGGAAAGGAAGTTCCTTGAAGGTTCTCGATAGAGAACGGAAAAGGTGAAAATCTGATGGCGCAAGATTAGGTGAATAATGTGGGTGTGGAATGACTTTCCAACCCAACTTCCGGATAGTGTTTTGTGTCAGGTTAGCAGAGTGCGGCGAGCGTTATCGTGGAGTAGCGTCACTTCATGCAGTCTTGTTGGTCGTTTTTCTTGGATTTCGTGTGCAAGACGTCTCAGTTGGTGGCAATAAATGTCTCACGATGGTGGAATGGTCACAGTTCATCACATTTGTCAGTTCTCGGGTATACTGACGTGGATCATTGTGGATCAATGTGTTTAAACGGTCTTCATCAAACCCCGATGGTCTTCCTGAACGGGGAATGTCACTATTGTCAAAACGACCCTCCTTAAAACGAGAAAACTATTTTCTTGCCGTAATCTCTCCGATAGCATTGTCCCCATACACGGAGCAAATGTTTCTGGCTGCTTTCGCCCCTCTACTGAACTCAAAAAGAAGAATATGTCGGGAATGTTCCACTTTGTCTATTTGACACTCCACTACAAAAATGAAAACTTCAATATGTAAGCTCAAGCACAACAATTGAACTTCAAATAAAAAACGACAATCGATAAATAAACCCATATCAACCGGAGTACCAACACGCGAAACAAAAACGCTACGAACTTATGCACCAACGCAATAAATTAAAATTAAATATCAATCTTGCATGCATTGCTTGAATGCGTAAAGTTGAAAGAAAAGTTGAACAGTGTAGATGCACTTTTAGAGATATTCGCGTTCCTATAGTTTACATGCTTTCTGATAATAAAGCGTACTAAAATCGGAGAAATCGTTTTGGGACAAGTTGTAATTCCCAAATAAATAGGTGCTTCACTACCAGAGCTTCACCAAACAAATATCTTACGTCAGAGAATCTTCATCTATTGCTCTCTGTACCCATAAGGAAACTAACAACACACAGTGGCTCCATCATCTGAAAAAGGGAATCCTTTAACAAACCATGAGCTGGAGCGTGACCCGCCCAGAAGGGTTATCTTGGTTTACATATCCTGGTGAAACCTCTCGAGACGTGATGAGAGAAGAGGAGAAGGCGGTGCGACACGCGTGATCAGCCCCTAAAAGAGCGAGCTGAGTGACATGGCGCACGACTCTTGAGTGCTCCTACATTTTATGGCCGCGACGCGCGACGGCGTGACACCGCCTTCGAGACGAGTGGGAAGAGACACAGTGAGATGCAGCATCAACCGCGTACACCAGCTCAACTGTTTTCAGTCTGAACATCAATTTTATTGCTCAAAGTTTGGCTATAATCTGATTTGTATAGACAGAGTCAGCCGAATAGATAATATTCTATCGGAAATTTATATAGTATAATAGTGCTTAGCTTAGCCTATGATATATAACACTGAACAACAAATTTTTACTTTTTGTCTTGCTCCGAAATAAAAATAGGTCAATATTACCAATATGTGTGCCCTAAATCTGAATTTAAAATCCAAATTGCCCCATCACGTACCATTTTCCGGGGAAAATGAATTGAATTTTTTATGACAAACTTATTTGTTTTTAATTTTTCACTGCTACTGATAAAATCACAACACACTACGGATTCAAAATACCTCATAATACTTTAAAATTGTTTATTGGAAACAAAAATGATGTTACATAGTTTAAAACACAACAACAATAAAAAGTGTTCATGTGTATAATGAGAAAAATCTCGGAATTTGAACTTACATTTTACATAATTTTCTGGGTGACTTCTGTTTATAACTAGACCCGGGACTGTATTTTACAAGCAACCAACAATAGTCTGCAAGAATGCTGGATGATGATCTTTCTTTATCGCGCCTTTCAATTTCAGATATTTCTTGATGAAATCTTTCCCCATGCTCATCGCTTACCGCTCCAAAGTTAGGAGGAAAGAAATCCAAATAAAAATGTAACAAGTATATTTTGAGGGACATATTACACTCCATTTTGTCATACGCACTTAACATGGTTTCCACAACAATTTCTGTGTAGTTGTCTGCCCTAGAATTTCCAAGGAAATTTGAGCAAACCTCTTTGAAAGCGCGCCATGCCATTCTTTCTGTAACGGAAAGTTTTTCCTCAAACAAAGGGTCAGCTATTACTTTCTGAATTTGTGGACCGATGAAAATGCCCTCTTTTAATTTGCCTTCACTCAAACTGGTAAACTTTTCCTTTAAATACTGAAAACCACACCCTTGTTTGTTCATTGCATAGACCTCACTTTGAACTGTTATGAAATTTACTTAATAGAAGGAACCAATATCTGTTTATTTATTATAAGTACAAAAGAACATGCCAACAACCATAAGAAACTGGAATAAGTCATAAACTCATAAAATGCATTAGCTTTTGTTTTGGTTTATACCTCCAACCCGCGCCAGATGTTTCCTGGAGGAGAGCTTATCGAAAAGTGAAATCATAATATATCTTAAAAACCTTACGCGATACGAAGAAAAGAGATGCATTTTCGGATTCAGCGCACATTAAATCATAAGGGACACATTGTTTTAAGTCGGAGAAAAATTCTTGTTGTTCAGTGTAATGGGCAGCAGTATGTTAAATGTCGTCAGTGTAAAACATGTTGTTAATTCTAGAGTACCTTAATGTTCAAATCTTGGCCACTATTATTCTTGATTTATATTAACAATTTGCCTAAAGTTGTTAAAAATCCAAATTGTTTACTTTATACTTATGATCTAAAGATTTTCAAGTTAACAGAAAATGTTTCTGCAAACTGATATTAACAATGTTTGTATCATTTATTTTACTGGATTAAATTTAAATAGTATTAAAAACCTCTGTTAAATGACTTATAGAAGTAGTACATCTTATTTAACCCGACCCGAGCTAATTATACAATGGATAATGAACCATTAATACCATTAAGCCTATATTGTGTAAAATATCTAGGTGTAACTATTAATAATAATTTTATTTTTCATAATCACATACAGAGTTACTTAAAAGTCCCGCACCATCTAAATAACTTTTGAAGGATGTGGTTCAGTGACGTGAAACTAGGTGTGTGGGGATAACCAGATACTAAGAACACAATAATGGTATTACAGAGTTTTTTCTACTTTCGGTTTAACCGGAAGTAACTCCAACTCTCTTGTTTCAAATGGAACACCCAATATATTTTGCTATCTTTGAATAATGCTCATTAAGAACTTTTAAAAAAGTACCCACACTTGATATTTCTGTACAAATTCAGTGTTGCTAAATTAAGAAATCAGAAAAGTGTAGGTCTGACGAATAATACGAGTAAAACGCTTCTTTTGTTTATTGTGAATTGACTGTCCTTTGTTTATATCCATGCAATACGGGTAAAACGCTTCTTTGTTTACTGTAATTCGATTTTTTTATTTTTTATTTTATTGGGTTATTTTACGACGCTGTATCAACATCTAGGTTATTTAGCGTCTGAATGATATGAAGGTGATAATGCCGGTGAAATGAGTCCGGGGTCCAGCACCGAAAGTTACCCAGCATTTGCTCGTATTGGGTTGAGGGAAAACCCCTGAAAAAACCTCAACCAGGTAACTTGCCCCAACCGGGATTCGAACCCGGGCCACCTGGTTTCGCAGCCAGACGCGCTGACCGTTACTCCACAGGTGTGGACCTGTAATTCGATTGTCCATTGTTTATATCCATGGATATAATGTCAGATAACCGCTTGAAGATCCTCAGCCTCACCTCGCCAAATACAATCTTGCAAACACCAATTCCATCGACACCACACAACAGCGCATATGATAGCTAGGTCTACATACAACAATGACCGATGGTCAATGTAGAGTATCCACCGGCCACTGAACGAATATTGCACACTTTTGTCACTGCCAATGTGGCGCTATAAACCAATTTTCAGTACTTTTATCACAACCACAACACATTACTGTACCATATATAGAGAATTATTACTACATTAACACATTTAGTATATCACGAAACATGTAAAATGTAATTATTATGAAAGTCGCTATTGCTTCTTTTTCAAATTAGTAGTATTAATACGATCCACTTCCACTAGATGGAAACCGACAAGATTGGCAGAGCCGATAATACACGAAAACGAAATTATACTAAGTGTGAGGAATGTTACTACAGGTGTGTAGTATTATGTGACAGGTTAGGTTAGGTTTGATTAGGTGTGAATTATGTGACAGGTTAGGTTAGGTTTGATTAGGTGTGTATTATGTGAGAGGTTAGATTAGGTTTGATTAGGTGTGTAGTATTATGAGAAAGATTAGGTAAGGTTTGATTAGATGTGTATATTATTACTATGTTGACAACACTGAAACCCACTGTTACATTAAAAAAAATATGGCGGTATACTTCGTTCACGCACGATGATTTTCGTATATAAGTAAGGTACGTATTTAGGACGGGATTACAACTCTCCCAGTGATCACATCAATTATCTACTACTCAATACTTTAAATCCAAGGTATTTTGAAGGTATTTTATCATGTTCCTGTAATGGCTGGGACATAAGTAACATTTACCCATCGACTAAAGAATAAGCAATAATCAGCACAAAGAATATGTGCTGCATTATGTATGACTATTGATTATTATATAGGTGAAGTCAATAGCTTTGAAAACTGAAAAATGTTTTCTCTCAAATTATTGGAGTTAGTAGTTCCGCTTCTGTTGTGTATATCTATCGGCCTGACGAAACAAGGGACATAACAAATGATGAGGAAATCACCTTTAATTTTGCATTACCCATGAACTCACCCAATGCAGAATAACTCCGTAATAGAAACATACAGTCTGTCTGTGTAACACCTGCCTGATTCATTGTAACTTGAGAGAAAGTGTTTGCTGAAAGACCCCGAATTACAAGTCTGCAGCTACGAGAATAATGGCTCTGTGTTGTTTATAGATCATATGTACACGTCGGAATGTAAATTGGCCGACGCTTTTCTCTGTATGACCATGAACTATTATTAATACACTATCAAAGTCTTAAGTAGAATAACTGATGAAAGTCACGAAAAGTCACTCACGATAAATTACCTCTCGAATAAGAAGCAGACGTGTTTATCGTGAGAGGTCCCCGGATCAAACCCTTTAATCTTAACACATTAGTTTTGCGAAACCAGGGTGCGAAGTTCAGACCTATTCCGAGAACATCCTATTCAACGTGGATATATATGAAGAGAGAAAATTCGATCACGTTTAACAGTTATAGCAGTGTTCCCAACATTTGAAATACGTCTCTTCTCCAAGATTAAGCACAGAAAATACCGCAGGACTTCAGTCGATGAAGGAAACGTGTTGTTTAGTACTACGTGCAACTCTCTTACTTTTCAAAATATAATACTGGCCTACTGTAGACAATAGCAGGCCAGAGCAACTATTTTCAGTAACAAAATGTATTTATATGTATTTATTTACTAATTTATTTATTTACTTAATTATCTATCTATCTATCTATCTATCTATCTATCTATCTATCTATCTATCTATCTATCTATCTATGTATCTATCTATGTATCTATCTATGTATCTATCTATGTATCTATCTATCTATCTATCTATCTATCTATCTATCTATCTATCTATCTATCTATCTATCTATCTATCTATCTATCTATCTATCTATCTATCTATCTATCTATCTATCTATCTATCTATCTATCTATCTATCTATCTATCTATCTATCTATCTATCTATCTATCTATCTATCTATCTATCTATCTATCTATCTATCTATCTATCTATCTATCTATCTATCTATCTATCTATCTATCTATCTATCTATCTATCTATCTATCTATCTATCTATCTATCTATCTATCTATCTATCTATCTATCTATCTATCTATCTATCTATCTATCTATCTATCTATCTATCTATCTATCTATCTATCTATCTATCTATCTATCTATCTATCTATCTATCTATCTATCTATCTATCTATCTATCTATCTATCTATCTATCTATCTATCTATCTATCTATCTATCTATCTATCTATCTATCTATCTATCTATCTATCTATCTATCTATCTATCTATCTATCTATCTATCTATCTATCTATCTATCTATCTATCTATCTATCTATCTATCTATCTATCTATCTATCTATCTATCTATCTATCTATCTATCTATCTATCTATCTATCTATCTATCTATCTATCTATCTATCTACCTACCTACCTATCTATCTATCTATCTATCTATCTATCTATCTATCTATCTATCTATCTATTTGCTTCAAGTAAAATTCCCGTGTCTTTCCTAATAGTTTGTGGATTTTCTCCAAACATGGTCACGTCATCCGCATAAACAAGGAGCTGATGTAGCCCGTTCAATTCCAAACTCTCTCTGTTATCCTGGACTTTCCTAAACATGAAAAGTTTCGTTCATTTAGCGTTTATAGTAGCTGAGCTATGAAAAATGAATTTCACTAAACTTTTGCTGGCCAAAGGTGTACCTCACCTCTTGAAGAAATTCTTAAGAGGTAAAACGCTGGGCAAGTGTTTGAGAGAATGAATAATATAAAATACTGTCTTTATGTTGGTCACTTGCCTTTGAAAATGATTTTAAATCTAAAAGTACTCCTTTTTTGCTATGTAATTGAAGTATTATCTATTTTTGTGTTCGCTGCAGTGGTGAAATGTATTTTATTTCATGTTCGTTGATAATCCATTATTATAGCTTGCGATTTGTCTGAATTCAGTTTGAGTCCAAATTTTTGAGTCCATTGCGCTACAGATGCTACGTCTTGATTAATCCTGACCATTTTTATTTCAACTTTCTTAATAGCCTTTCGCCTCTGGCTAGGTTTTTTTTTTAATCCGCGAATCCCACGTACAAAGGCAAGAACGGTAGCCAGTATATCACCGAGAATGACATAATGAATTAAATTATTTCAACAAAAAAATTAATACAGTGAATTCCCTTGGAAAAAAGTCTGAGAATAACATAGAATTCCGTATGTTCTTACCTAGTCCTATATTGCATTCAGGCTGAAATTGAAGAAGTTGTTCTCGACTGTAATTTAAACATTATCCCTATTCCTCTATATTCAGGTGAGTAAAACCTCTGCAATTCCTGTAATAAGGATCTTATCAAGATCTTTCTTCGCTGCCGTAACCTGATCTGCATCACAGCTACACAAAACATAGCCTTAACTGAATCTTTAAGAGATTAAGAGATGAGGTGTGAAGAAGTATTTTCAACGAGTCTTTAAATTAAATATCTTACACCTACTATCACTTTTCTGTACTCAGATTGTAACACTAATAAAGCCTCAACAGCTTGATTACGTAGTTGCAGTTCGATAATTGTGTCTTGGTTACTTCTGAAATCAAAAGATTAAATTCCCGATAAATCAGATCTATAGCGAAAATTTCTCTCTTAAAACACTTGGTACTACATTTTAATGGGACTTTTTTAACACATCTCTTGACACAGTGTACTAATGATTACATTTATAGGGTTGTTCAGAAGTAGGGACACTTATGAATTCGTTTATTTTGTTAAAAAAGATTCACTCACATATAAAAAGTGACGGGGGATTCACAGAGAATCGATAATTTGGTGAATATAGTATATTTGAAGAGTACAGGAGAAAATCAAAGTCACAATTATTCTCCTAAGGGTGATGTCGTCATGTAACTCGGTATATTACAGAAAATTTTGCTGTTTCTTGTGAAAAAGTAGTAAAGAATGACTATATCCTTGGTGATAATTCTTCTCTTTACCAGTTTTGATAAGAAAAACATTAAATTTTGCAGTAATGTACTGAATTAGATAATGACATCACTCTTATGAGAATTGTGACTTTAATTGTTTTTCCTCTGTACTCTTCATATTTTTTATTGCTTTGTATTGCGCTGTTGTTTTTAATCATGTTATTTATATTTTGATGTTTTGTTAAGTTTATTTATACACGCTTTACTATCTGTGGTCATATCGCGTGTTAGGATCTGTTGGTATATCAGTAGGCAGTTGTTACTATTGTCGAGTTTCTGTTTCTGTAGTGTGTTGTAGATGGTTTGTGTTCATGTAACTGATTTTAGATTTTGAAATAAATGTCAATAATAGTTTACAACAAAAATACATGACCTAGAAAGGCGTTTGACAGAGTGGATTGGAATAAACTGATGGGGATATTAAAGAAAATGGGTGTGGATTGGAAAGAGAGAAGGTTATTCAGTAATCTTTAATTATGTGAAACGAATCAAAGTCAGGATAGGAGAAGAAATGTCAGAGGGAAGCGAAATAGGAAGAAGAGTATGACAAGGATTCCCTTTCTATCACCTATCCTGTTCAACATGTAGGCCTACTGGAAGGATTTAGTGAAGACCTAGATCATGTATGTAACAGATAACTCAACGCTATGTTAAAATCGGCAGCTCTCTGAAAAGAACAATCACCAGGATCGTCACCCGTCCGCTGTAAACGACCACGAGATGGCAGTACAGTCGCTAATGCAATTCAAATGGGAATTATGACGTGACTTCTTATGTAATAACCAAAGCTCGGATCTTGGGGACTTGTGTGTCGTGTGCTTGAGTAAGGTTACAGGCATAACGTACACAAAGCTCACGCTGCAAGTGCTCAGGGACAGTCGTTTGTACTAAGAAAGTGGTCACATCGAATGGCAAGAAGACGAACGAATAAACTGTGTCACGTCGAAGCCAATGACATTAAGAGAATTACAGGTAAACGGTCTGTTTGAGGAAATAGAAAATACGTGTTATTCGAATGGGTGTTATGGAAGTTTGAAAATGCATTTCTTAAATTTTAGGTACAGAATTTCGTGGAGGAATTCTGAGGAGATACATTATTTTCTTCTAATGCAGAGTTTATATCTTGTAAGTTGTACCACACATAAACTAGAGCTGGAAACGGGCATTCATTGAAAGACATTGCAGTCCTTTAAATTGATGGAGAATTTGTCCATAGCCATGGATCAAGTCGTAGAGGGACCTTCCCTAGTAGTGATACACTAATTGAAAACTATTTGCGAGAAAAATTTAGGATATACTTATCTTTCTCAGATACGAGATCTGCTGAAAATCGAACAGGAAACAGTGACAGTGAAATATTCAGTATTTTATTTAGGCCCAAGACTTTATAATAAAATTTCAAACCATTTTCCAAATTTGAAATTTTTTAAAATTGAAACTTTTACAAAAGAATTTTGTAAAATTATCCATGATATATAATAGTAACAAATGTACTTTTTTACCTTTTATTTCTATCGACTATATTCATGTTTCTATCGAATATCACTGGCTTCTGTCGGATTGTCAATTTATATTAAATGTGTATTTTTCTCTCGTTTTCCCTTTCTTCTTTATTCTTGCTCTTGTGTTGTACTTATTGGTTTGAATTAAGTTAATTACTGTATTTAGTAAACTGTCCTTGTAAATTTTATGTTAAATTATTCACTAAGACCACACCGTACACGAGCCTGACTCTTACGGTAGTGGCTAGAAACATTTTTATTTTATAAATGCAATTTGTACTCACTAGGTAGCTAGTTAAAATAAATAAAATAAAAAAATTAAAGTTTGCTCCCGTCACTTCATGTGACGTGGAAATAAGTTTCCTTCGTTTCAAATCATGTTTAACTAAAAGACGAAGAATTTATGGGTTCGAAAATCTTCGAATGCATGTAGTCATACACTGTAATGAAATGTACAGAGCAGAACTGTAAATTTGATGTATTTTGCATGTTTATTTATATATATGCTATAAAATTAGATGTTTCAACCTATCATAATATTATCATTATGTTGTTCCAGCCAGGAATCACTTTTATAGCAGACCTGACAGTACCTCCGTGCTGGAAGCGGGAGTTTGTTGACATTGAAGTCCGGTCGCTTAGCCACGTTCAAAGACACAAGTCCCCAACTTCCGAGCTTTGGTAATAACTAGATGGCAGCGTAGTAAACCTGACAAAAGTTGTTAACGTCAAAGCCTATAAGGCCGACCTATCTGGGTATATACTCGCCCCGTATGATCTAGGGCAGGCCTGCACAAGGTTTGCGCTCTCCGAGCCGGCTCACAGCTCATGAGCGGAATGCAGATATTAGCTGCGCTCTGTATAAGCGTGGACTAGAAGAAGGGGCGATCTCGTACAAAATATATACAAAAGGAAGTACTATTACGAGTGTTTATGAAGTGAATTCTCGTTCAGTCTTTACAAAACTATCTTGGACTATTATAAATTAATAAAGAAATATTTATTTTACAGAAATAATAGAAATTATATAGCTACTTAAATGTACAACATCATTTTGTTATATTTTTATTTATCAGTACGCTGAAAGGAATAGTAGCCTACTGATCGTATTGAAACATCAGTTACAGATGTTCGATGTCTACCTTTATTAAAGTTGATTATAGAAAACAGTTGCTCACAAATATAAATATTGAGCCAAACATAGCAATCATTTTCACAGCCAGCCTGTGTAGTCGTGGATATTATTACTAATGTTTAGTCTTGTAAAACTCAACCAGGCTAGTAGTATTATTCAAACGATCTTTAGCCCTTAGGTCACATTGATGATCAATATGTTCCAGCTGTAAATCGTTAAATGTTAAATGTTACGTTCCGTCTTTTAGATTCCTCCATACTGTACTGTAGCAGTAGGTAAGCAACGTGAAACAGTTACTGAGAATAGGCCTACACACTGCACTCCACTAGATAACTGAGTGGTCGTTTCCCTCTCTTCTACCTATAGCAAGTCTATGTCATTCTGACGTATCTTCCTCTCCGTTTCGGCGAGCGGTAAACATGGCTCTCCCGCTCCGAAAGAGAGCGCGCGCTCGTTGAGCGCTGTTTGTGCAGGTATGATCTAGGGTGAAGACCTGTTTTCGGAACATGTATAAAGCTTTGAGAACCAATGAATTTACCGTACCTACTTGAATAAATGTAACTATAGCAAAATAAGACAACAGAAAAAAATCTAAGCATGGGTAGAGTTATTAACTTATATAGGCCTTATAGGAAACCTACACTACACCCATTTCCTTCAGTACAAATACCACAAGCAGTATCGAGCATTTGCTCATGTACAGACCTATATGTAACGTTTTTTATTATGAAGTTATCAGAGCTTAATTTTTGGAAAAAAAATTCAGAACGGCTAGTTAGTTTCCTCTCCTCAGTCGCTTTTTGGTCGCCAGTACTGAACTAAGGGAAACATAGATTAAATGGTTCTTTCCTAATATAATTTAATCCTGTAAAGTCGGTATTTATCTTTATTTATCGGTTCGATCAGCAGCAACACGTCTTAAATAAGAGTCTGAATGCCGTGTAGGTGTCATCCAGAGGTGTGCTTGGCATCTCGGAGTCCGTGCAATTATTCCAACACAATGTCCGCAAGACTCTGCCTTTTGTACCACCTGGGCTAAAGAAGGCGCGATAATAAGTTATCCTCGAGCGAGCCTACACGAGGAAACACCCCTGAGCAGCCCAGCATCCCCTCGTAATTCACAGGCGTGGGTCGCCGCCGCCGGAACAGTTCAATACCCTCGGCCCCCGATCTATTAGCACAGTACCAGTTCCCCGCAGACAGATACCTATCTGCACAGCACTACTTATCGGGAATTAAAAAGCAGATCAACAGCCGAATCAATCCTAATTCAGGCCAATGAGTATCTATCTTACCAGCAGCGTTTAAAAACCACGTGTTTGTAAATCCTATCGGACTGGTTGCAGAGGCAGTGCAACAGCGAAGCAAGACTCTGGAGAAGACGTGACCTCTGCGGAGTTTAATAGCTTCAGCGATGCAGAGATTTTGACAGCATCAATGAAATAAGATTATAACAGACAGGGTTGGGTCATTACAAGTAGAATATTGTTTCCCTACTTACACGTAGAAAATAGTATAACTTACATGAAAGAAGTTATAATATTAAAGAGTTAGGCTATGTGGTAATAATGCATTATAAGAAAGATAATAACAATAATAACTAGTTATTTATTTGAATGTCCCGCGCCGTGGCGTCGCGGTCTAAGGCATCCTGCCTAGGACTCGCGTTACGGAGTGCGCGCTGGTTCGAGTCCTCGTGGGTCGTGGGAGAAGAAATTTTCTCATGAAAGTTCGGTCAGTATATGTGACCGGTGCCCACCCAGCATCGTGATGCACTTGGAGAGCTACGATAGGAAGCGAAATCCGGTTGCGAATACCAGCTATAACGGCTGGGAGGATCATCGTGCTAACCACACGATACCTCCATTCTGGTTGGATGATCGTCCACCTCTGCTTCGGCATGTGGGCGTGAGGCCATCAGCCGGCTGGTCGGTCTAGGCCCTTCACGGGTTGTAGCGCCAAGGATTAATAAAAATATTAAATTTATTTGAATACTGTGACTTATAGCCTATAATTAATGCAGCAATTGGATTGGGGTTACCGAGTTCGACCCCCCCCCCTTGAACTAAAAAGAAAAGACATTTAGATTTGAGTATTTTTTAATCCATTATCGTTTTCCCATCTCTATTTGTTTTCACTGTAAGAGTAACAAAATCTACATCGATATAAGGCATAGTCCTCCTACCCCTCCTTCAATATAGTCATCATGCCAGTTCCATTCTTCATTCTTGGTGAGTTCCACGTTCCATTATTGTGTTTAATTACATATATTTCAAGATATTTGATTATTTCCTTGATTTTTTCCTGTTATGTAAAGTGTTTTACCTATCATATACAAATAACTGTTGACTAAAAATATGTGTATGATTATTGTGTAAGTGTAATAATGACAAAAGCATTTTTTACTACACAAAATTAAACAGAAGTTAAAATTAAAAAAAAAAAATTGGAAGGCTGTGAAAAAAAAAATACATTTCAAAGATTTTATAAGGATAATCATGAACATGTTCTATTATAACATAGTATAATATAAATAAATATTAGAAAATAAAGTGTAAACAATTTAATAATAAACCCTCTTGACAAAATTCTGCGTAAGCCACTGAATATAATATACTGAATTTAAAACAAATTTTCATCAGTTACATACATAACTACTTTACTGAAAGAAACAAAAATTAAAACTAAAACCGTATATAATTCAAGCTTGGTTGTACTATACAATGAAAGGCCAATCAGAGGCATTGACGAATCAGGACAATATACACTGCTCCGCCTAGTTAGTAGAATGCGTTTGAGTCTAAAGAAAGCTAAAAGACAGTAGGCCTATAAATTGATCTGTTGTTGTGACAAGAATCCAAGCCTCCGCATACCGGTAAAGGATCATGTCACAAACACTTTCACGTCTGAGTATTTGTGACTAATTAAATATTATTGAATGCCTTGAAAACGGCGTAAATATTAAGGATATTACTGACGAGCTTAAGGTAATATTTACTTATTTGCTAATTTATTTATTTATTTATTATTGTATTTTATAGATAGATATAATATAGGAAATAAAATTAATTTGTATTAACATTATATCAGATTCACTTTTTATTATATATATATATATATATATATATATATATATATATATATATATATATATTTGTGCTTTAATCAATGAAATAATTACTTACAGACTTCATTAATGACAGAGAAGCAGCATTACGACGTCCACTTTAGCACTGAGGCTAGGGAGGAAGAGTTTACGTTAAGTAAGTATATTGAAAGTAGTGGAGCAATTTATATTGATTAAACCAGCATTTACCATGATGTTACGCGCGTGACGTGTGACGAATTCGCTCACAGGACACCTGTCAGCCGCCGTGTTCGCGATGCTCACATATGGCGGAACCGGAAATGAAGACACGGAATACATCGATGACGTCTCCCCAAGGAGCTCATCTGGTGCAGCAATGCATCACGTCACGTGGGGAAGGGGAAGTGACCCGGGAAATGGGGTGAGTCTGCAGGGAAGGGTGCAGTGGCTCGCACTTGATCCCCGTGGGGCAGGCAGCCCCAGACGTGTCTGGAGATAGGAATCACGGAGAGAGAGGAGATGCTACCGGAAGGAGGAAAGATTACATACAGGAGGTTCACTTGCTGCCTCGGGGATTTGAGGGTGAACGAGATCTGGCCTTCCGCACGGAAGCTGAAGCTGGCCCACACTTGTGCGCGGCGTTCCCATGGACATTCAAGAAACATGCCTCTCCAGTGGCGGCTCAGGGTAGGGGTTTACAGACACACTTTGATGAATGAGTATCATTCGGTCCTATATCAGCATTTTACGTAAAGGACAAGAAAAATATTTAGGATTACATACAGAGAAGAAAAATCATTGTTTCTTATCCAGATATATTGCCATAACTGTCTACATTGATGTTTAGTCCTGAAGAATAGCTCTCGGTAACGGATCCAGCACATAGATTTTCATTCTCTGCTTTTCTCGTTGATGGGATTCGTATGCAGTTCCTAAAGTTCGGATGGTTCTATGTTTGTGATAGCCTATGATAAAAAAAAGTCAAACATTTACCCACCAAGTCTTTTATTCAGGTGAAAAGTATATAGTGCTGACGAAAAGATGTCGCCTTCGTCTTTATTTATTTTATTTTTTTTTTATTTATTCATTTGTTGTTGAACATAACAGGCAAAGCCCAATTACAACATTCACGACTAACAAATTAATTTATAAAACATAAACAAGGAAAAGGAAACACACACTTTTTAAAAACTGAAACAAAATAGAAATAAGAGAAAGAATAAAAGAGAAATTGAAATAAGGTATGAAAGTAGCTTCAAATTAACTAACAGCCTTATAGCGTGTAAGGGGGCCTATAGCGTGTAAGAGGGCCTTAGACTAGAAATGTTTAGTTTAAATGTAGTTCTGTTTATAAGTACAGTATGCATAAGGGTGTAATTATTTGACTTATTTGAACTGTTGTATTAGTGAAGCGAGGTAAGT
Source organism: Periplaneta americana (assembly GCF_040183065.1). Lineage (NCBI taxonomy): Eukaryota > Metazoa > Arthropoda > Insecta > Blattodea > Blattidae > Periplaneta > Periplaneta americana. Next base: position 119,479,963 of record NC_091125.1, on the reverse strand, counting down.
CAGTGGAGTTATGGTTTTACATTGCAGTGAATAGTTCCGATCAGTGATAATTTATAGCGTCAATGAAATGTGTTCTATAGTGTCAGTGAAATGTGTTATAGTGTGTCAGTGAAATGTGTCCTAAAGTGTCAGTGAAATACGCCATAGTGCCACTACAGTGAGTGAGATGAGAATAAAGTGAAAGACTATTGGAACTTATGTAGGGCCTATACATAATTATGTCGGTTGTAATGTAAAATTAGGTATTTTATTTATGTTTTATTATTATTGTGTTAAATTATATTGTGTATTCTTATTGTATTGTGTATAAAATTGTATTGTGTAATTGTATTGTGTATTGTAAATGTATTGTGTATTGCTTATCATTTTTTTTGTGTATTGTTTATATTGTGTATACCACTGCCACCGGGTGCTTGCCCACTTGCAGTGTAAATAAATACATACATACATTAAATAATTCTGTATCTAGAGAAATTCATATTGAAAATATCAACATTCGGATGAGGATGTAATTTATTGTATAACTGTAACATTGGGAAAACTGGGGAATTTTTGTGGGATTCAGTATTTGTCCTTGGTATGTAAAATAAATTTCGAAATTTCGTTTTAAGCTTAGGTGCATATCATGTTATGTAATAAAATAAACCAACAAAGTCCAACTTATTGTTAATAATTTTATAAAGAAAGTTTAAAGATTGAAAATTTCGTCGAATTTGCAAACTAGTAAAATGGAAATGTTGAAGCATTGTAGCATCTTTAAGAATGATTGATGAAGCGTCTTTAAAGGAACGAGAGTATGGAGAAAAGAAGAAATGGAAATATTGCTATCGAGGTACGAATGGT